>NW_015112644.1:270272-291838 GCF_001443285.1 Poecilia latipinna | reverse complement strand
ACCACCCAGTTTTTTTAAAATAAAAAAATATAAAAATTTAAAAAAAAAAAAAAAAAAAAAAAAAAAAAAAAAAAAAAAAATATATATATATATATATATATATATATATATATATATATATATATATAAGATTTTGATAATATAATTTTTAGATATAAAAATAGATTAAATAAAAGATCATGTATTTAGTTTTTTTTTTTTTTTAAACCACATATTTATTTGCAGTTGAATAACATAATAAATCCTTCATAATGACAAACACAAGTCAACGGCTCATCGGTAACAATTCAGTGTTTCTCAAAGGACGGCCGACTGTTGAAGCAGTTTATTTTTGGACTTCATGTTACATGTAAACATAATACCAGTGTGCTACTTTGCGAGAACATTTTACAAAAGAAGAGTATGTCACTTAAGAGGCCCAGGGTGGTAAAAAGTGGTGCATTTGGTGAATATGTTTAAAATAAATGCATCAGAAAAGACCCAATCAACTTTCCCGCCTTTCGTAAAGCTTTCAGATTCATCCAATTAAGAAAACCTTCATAAAGTGCTTTACACATATTCGATTCGAGATAATATGCAAGAAGAATTTCTTCTGATGTTCTGCTTGAAAATTAATTTGGATCCAAAGCTCTTTATAAGAGTCTGCACTTGAGTTGGCTATTCCACATAGAGCCAATTAAACAGACTGAGAGAACATATATAATACATCCTGTGAGTGGCCTGTAGTCCATTAATGGTAGAGAATGCTGCGTCTCCATTGGTGTGGAGGCTCCTTTCATTGTGCTGAAAATCAAAATGAACTGGACCAAGGACTGAGGCACAGTATATGAAATGCACAAAATATTGAGGCAATCGCCAGTCATGCACCATAATAACAGTAATTTCTTCATTCAGTGTCACACATGTTAAAAATAGCCACTCAACGGTGCACTTTTTTTTTTTCTTTCGGAAGAAACACAATTCAACAAGTAATTACACTTATGTCTCATTGGTATTACATTCTCAAACTTTGATTCCTGAGGAATAAGATATATTTAAATAAAAAAAAAAAATACACAAACACCTCTTGCTATGTTTGTTGTTATAATAAGACAAGTCAAGTTATTAATTAATAACTTATATACAGTATTTATATATTTTCAATTTAAGGAAGAGACAGGGACATATAAGTATTACACGCATCGATATCTTTGTCAGTAAACATATTTTGACAACACATTCACATCCATTTTTGGCAGCAATCTGCACATACAAAGAAACCAAAACAAGTCATTTATAAGTTCATGTGAACGTGGCATGGCCAAGGGAATAAGTATGAAGAAAAGCGGTAAAAAGAGATAAAAAGCCAATAAATTAGCTGAAATTTTGTATTTTTTAGAAAGTGATCCGATCCTCTAACATCAGCTGGTTCATTCATTAGTGATGGTCAATTAAAAGATTCCCAATTTTAAAAGCATCACTCAAGAAACATCTCATCATGGGTACAAGCAAGGAGTGCTTTCTTTAGTTTTGTATTATATCCGGAGCCCACACACTTCTAAACTTCTGAATGTTCCACTGAGGAAATGTGAGGTCCGAATCTAGAAGGGGAAAGACACCAATTCACCATCAACCAGCCACAACCGGGTCCTCCTTTAGAGATTTCTTGTAGTCAAAATTCTAAACAGATGAATTCTCCTAGAATTTGAGAGTAAAGGACCACATGCAAATGGATTAGGAAAAATTTCAGTTTTTTCAAAGTAAATAAATAGTGATGAACCCAAAAGCAATGGTCTTTGTGAATGTTCACAATTTAAGACTCCACTGCTGAAGAAAAAAAACAAAACAAAACCACAACAACAAATTGAAGGTTGTTTAATGTTTTCTGCAAAAAATAATAAACAACCCATTGATTTTGTGGGAGAATCTTGTATGCTTTGATGAAACCAAAATTGACGTGATGTAATTGCACTGACTACTTTTGCACAGGTTTTGCGTTCCAGTTGCACAAAATATAAATGAACTTGTTTTGATTTCTTTGAATTTAAAACAACAAAAGGTGCTGATTTTGTGTCGCTTGGCCTAATATAAATATCTTTACGAAGAAAAACCCATTATTTCCTTGTACCCCTACATTTAAGTCAATCCAGCAATGTGTTTGCATGTGGAGAAGGTTTGTGTGCATTTTGGAATTTTGTTTTGCATTCAAAAATGCTACATATCTAAACTGTACTGTAACTGCACAAATAGTCAAAAATGGTGAATTATTAATTCAGTTTCCAATAAGATACAGTTGTTTCATTAAAAATTTACTCCATCAAAAAGTAATATTTACCTATTTACTTTATCTGCCTTTATTTTGGAAAACTGTACGAACGAAAGGCAGACTTGCGTTTTGCACAACCAATAATGACTGATTAACATCCTAATCTGTTAACGAATATAATGATGAAGGGCAATAATATCTTATAAAAGAAAAGTTACTTTTTTTCAAGTCAGCTTTAATATGGGGAGGGTTTTTAACCATTTCAAGCTACAAATAATATGTCACAACTTCCCTCCGGCTTGTCTTGTTACAACTGCTACAGTACAGTGGTGAATCTCACTCTAAGATTGTGCAAACAGCATTTCACAGCATCAGAAGTCCATCCAACAGCTCACGCGGTAAACAGTGCATCTTTATAGTTATATGATAACTACCAATACGTGTTTCACTCCATATTAGAGTGGCAAAGCAGCTTAAAATAGATTCAGAGAAAGTGTCTATCGTTTTTTACGACGATTGTCAGGATCTCGTACCACCAGTTAATCAGTGTTTCTTTTCAAACAGACGTGTAAAACTATGACAATATGAGTACATTTTAAATCAGTTTGTTTCAAGATTTGAAGTAGTACATTTAAAAAAGTCCCAGATTATGATTTACAGCAATGACAGCTGCTTAATTATATTTCTAAAGTTTAAAGCAGTGGTTCCCAAACCTTGTCCTCAAGGATTCGTGGCCTACATGCTTTAGGTGTCTCCTTGCTTCCAAACACCTGAGTTAAATAAATGGTTGACTAAAAGTCTTTTGCAGTGTATGAAGGCTGCAGAGGAGGCCACACAATCATTTGAATCAGGTGTGTTGGAACAGAAACACATCTAAAGCATGCAGAGCAAGGTTACTTGAGGACAAGGTTTAGGAACCACTGCTTTAAAGAACATTAAATACAGTCAGCATATCTGCCACCACAGAGGCGTCACTACATTCCTGTTGTGTCCTGTGATCCATGAAATGTAGTTTTGTTTCTAGCAATCCCTTTCTTTCCAATACTTTTTCATGAAAATGTTCTAGAGGCAAGTAGTTCCTCCAATGCCTCTTTGAGGTCCATGTATTGTACTCCAAATCACTTGATGCTACAGTGACCTTCAACTATAACTTGCGCTACATTTTGTCTGCTGAGAACGAGGCATGTGCTCAAAGGGTAAGAGACACATATGTGATTTCTGAACTGTTGAATTCATATCTACCACTCCATAGTTCAACACTGGCACTCCTGCGCACCGAGTCACTCCTTTTTTCTCTCTTCTGCCATCTGTACCACAAAAAGCCGTGCTCCACTGAGGATCTCTCTGAACTGCCTGTGGTCTCCTCTTCAATATGACCTGCAGTCTCCTGGGATACAGCCACACACTCCGGTGTCTCGGTCATCACATCATCCGATGGAGGAATTTCTTGAAAGTCTGGTGATGATGGTTCTGTGTCAGGCAGCGCAGGATCTGGTGTTGAGTTTGTAGGTCCAAAGTCTATTTCCAGTGATGAATCTGGGGATACTGAACTGGGTGGTGAAATTGTAACAGTGACCTGTGGAATTAGTACTTTGAGTATATCTGAATTATCAGAAGTATCTATATCTGGTAAAGGGGAACTCTGAGAATCAAACTGGTATAAAGGAGGTTCAACATCATCAACATTAAATGATGAATCTGCACTCAGGTTGAAAGGCTCTGGTTCAGGGTCCATAAACACAGAATCAAGGTCATCCTGATCCAGTGAGGTTAGCATAACTATATCAAAGTGGACTAAATCAGCATGATAAATTGGGGTGTTATCCAGGGGTTCTGGAAGAGGTGGCCACTCTGTGTCTTGGAATTCTGGGTCAGTGTTTGGCTGAGATTCTGTTGAACTGAAAGCAAAGGCTGGACCAGGAATTACTTGCTCTGGCGTCTCAGAAGGATAATCAGGATCACTGATACTAGGATAAAGATTTGCGTCACTATCAGTTGAACTTGCTGGAGATACTGCATCAAAGTGCTCCGAGACCACTATAGATGGACATTTGATGCCAGTTTCTGAATAATTTGGTGTAACATTATCAGAATCAGTTGACTGAATGTCACAGACTGGTGTTATATCTTTGAGAGGGTTTGACGAAGACATCGAGGTCACTTTTGATGTTTTTGACACTGTCTCTGTTGAATCAGTAGGCCCAGATCCCTCTGCTCCTGAAAGATGTAAAGACTCTGTAGGTGGGTCTTGATGGATGGCTTGTGGCTTGTCAACATTGACAGGATCATCAATCTCTTGATTTGGGTTTATGTCATAATCATGTTCCTCTGGTGGAGACACAGTAACTGTAGGGACTGGATATGGTAGTTTTATCTTGTCTCTTTCAATTTGTTCTGGGACTTGGGATTTTGTATCATCAGTATGAGATTGTTTAGCATGTGAAAGGGACTCATTAGCTGGTCCCACATCTATTAGTTGATGAGTGATAAGGATTTCTTGTTTCACTGCAGATGAATCCTGAGGGCGTTCGACAACTTTTTCTGATGTGAGCAAAGCTGTCTCCTGAGTGATTACTGCCTCATTTGTGAGAGAAGCAGATGAAGTTATATTATCTTTGAATGGCAGTTCTAAGTCTGGCTTAGATGTGGACGATACCATAGAGGAATCAATTGGCTCTGGTTTAACTGTTCTACTTGAACAAGGAAGTATTGGATCTAGAGAGAGTGGGATGGCACTCTCTACAAACATGGACTGCGGACAAGCAAGAATGCTTGGGTCCATTGACAGCTGTTTTGGCAAATTTCGGCGAGAACTTTTCTTTTCCTCATTCTCCTCTGGACAGTTAACGGCTGCATCTGCAGTGCTTTGTCTTACTAGGGCTTTGCTTCTGGCCTGAATCCCAACAGATACTTTGGATATCTGGGGATTTTTCTCTCTTGCTCCCCCAATTCCTTTGTCTGTGGATGTCGTTGCAACTCCTCCTCCGCCAAAGCCTGTCCCCACTCTTGTCCCTGTCCCTGTGCCAGTCACAACACCTTTGCCTAAGCCTGCTCCAGCTCCTGTTGCCATTCCACCACCTTGAGGAGACCATGTGTTGTAATGCTGTGTGAAAGTGTTGAAATTACTGTTGAAAGCACGGAGCTCCTTACATAGATCCCGCCTGAGTTCAGCCAGTTCTCGACGCATGGCGGAAACTTCTTCCTTCCACTGCATGCTGATAGCTGCAGCTAATGTGGCAGACTCTTTTATACTAGCTTGGATTGCTTTTGGTGAAGGTCTTTCGGGAGCACTAGATCTTGGGGATCGAAAGAGGCTTGGAGAAACAGGTGGCCCAGACATGGGTTTTGCAGTAGCCCCCACAGCATCTGGGTTGTAAAGCCTGTCTCTTCTGATGGGGCACCCAAGATCATCATGTGTCAATGGGGCTGCATCTGCCAAATCCTCAGGTATACTGTCTTGATCAGGTAAACAAGTTTCTTCCTGCACATAATTTCTGTCTGCAAGACAAATGTAAACATGAATCTGTAATATAGCCACAGGTATGAACAGCTGGAGATATTGTGCTTTTTATAGTTAAAATTATGTCATGCTATGAATGCCTTGAGTCAAAACAAGACATATATGTGATATCGGGATTCAAGCCATAATTTAAGAGAATTATTCCAATTAGCTTCCAAGTAAATTTGAAATTAATCATGTACATACAGTGTATAAAAAGACACAATCATTTTGTTTGTTTGTTTCAATTTATCACTTTAAACCAGACTACACTTTTACATCTTAGGTCATTAGGGATGATCAAAATTACTTACATAAATTTGATCATTTGGCAAAATGCCTTCATTGAATTGGAAAAGCCATGATGAAGATGTCATAGTTTTATAGAACATCTGAGTTTTTCCAAGGTACAACCGTAAATGTATTTTACAACACACTACTTTAAACAGAGTCATTGTCCACATAGAAAGAAGTCCTGTACAGGTACAGGCTAAAATGACTCTCTGCAAAGAAGAAGCCTTAGCTTCAAAGGTGATATAAAAAGGCCTGGTTAGAGTTTGCAAAAGCACTCTATGACAATGTTCTAATTATTTAGAGACAAGTCCTACTGTTTCATAAAGAAACATAGTGAACATATTGGAGCAACATCTTCAGATATCATCAGGCCCTGACAGTAGGTGAAGTTGTGCCAAAAAGGTTGGACTTTAGGGCCAACACAAAGTCCTGAGCTCAGTTATATAGATGACTTGTGGACATTGCTGAAAAGGTGTGTGTTCATAACAGTCAAGAAACCTGACTCGGTCACACCCGGTAAGTGAGTCAGAAGGAATGGGTCAAAATTCCAGAGAGACGATTGTGATAAGCTTGCAGAAAAATACACAATATATTTGACCCGTGCGATGCAGTTAAAATGCATTTTTTCTACATAGAAAGGACATTTAGGTAAAATGTTTGACTTAAGGAAAGCTGAAAAACATCTTTATTTTTTATTTGTGTGACATTTGGCAAATAGGGCTAATTATTTCAGCTCTAAAAATAACTTATAGCTGACCTAAAACATACATATGTAGTCTTGTTTAACATCAGACAGTCAAGAAATGCAAATTCTGTGTCCTTTTATACATTGTATTGAAATATCTGGTGAGGAACTCTCACTTTATAAATGTCGATACAGTTCTGGAAACATGGATAATATCACGTATTCCCGCGTTGACCCATTTCAAGTAATAGCTTACACTGCCTTCTCAACCTTAATTGGGTCATGCATTCTTTGCAACTTTTCAATGCACAAAGCTGAAATTTTTAGATTTAAAAGTCCATCAATGAAATGAGAATCTGTAATAAAAAGGGCTGTAAAAAAATAATTGCACTTCTATTCTTCAGCTTTTTGGATGAGAAAGAAACAATGAAAAACTTTGTGCAGTAAAAAGAGTAAAGATGAGCAAAGCTTCCAAACCTTTTCTAGTCAATCGGGAAAGTATAGCATGAACCCTATTGAAACAGTGAAGTCCAATTAGACAGACTGAATCAAAGCTCTAATTGCCCTTTGTTGAAAAGAGCAGCTGAATCAATTTTGCACAGATCTCAGTCTCTTACAGAGGCAATATTTTGAAGGGTATTGAGAAAGCAGTGTAAGCAGACATTTGTTTAACCATGAGCACATCTCCAGATGTTCAGACCTCTAACTTTCCCTACAAGAACCCAGTCTGTCGGCAGCATCCATTCATACTTTTTTTCTCGAGCCTTATTCTTCTTCTTCTATTCTTCATCCTTTCAAAGCAGTCTTGTCTCATCTGTGAATCCAGCAGCCATGAAGGAAGTTGAGCACACCGGTAGATTATAGCCAAGGCCCAGTACCAATTAATCAGCATCAGTATATCTTACAGTGTAATCATTATCATCTTTACATCTTTCAGTACTGAAGTTTAGACATGATAACTTTCAGCTCTATTGAGAGATTTTTTTTTTTTTTTTTTTTGTGGAACCACAACGTTTTAAAATGAGTTTGAAAAAATTAAATTGGGTAATGCAAAAATCTTTAACCATAGAGAGGGTTTATCACTCTGGAGCTAATGTGCTTTAGCACAGTCTGAACTTTGGACATAAGAAAAGAAGGTTCTGTATAAACCAAATGCACCATGTGTTACCTTTAAACCACAAACTCCATATGGAAAGTTAGTGAAAGAATCCATTGTGTCCCTATTCTGACTTGATTTTCCTTTCACACAATTTGTGATTTTCAATAGGGTTCATAGCTTTACTCTCCGATGCATTGAAGTGATGAGCAAATCAAGGACTGTTTCCAAAACGACCATAGTTCACAAGCTGCAATTACAATAATCCATGAAAATGGAAACATAAAAAGTGATTCATGCAGCAAATATAAGAACTAGTTGCTACTAACTGGTCTATATTCATCCATTACTACAAATGTAAGTTTAGGTGTTTTTGCATTAATTTGTTAGATCCTTTTCTCACAAGACACAATTCTCCATGATGTATTTATTGGACTGTCTAACTTGTCCTCACCTGTGGTTGACCTGATAGTGGAGGTAACAGTGGACGCCATGGGGGGGATGCAGTCATCATCTTGGGAGTATCCAGCCTGGATGGCTCGTAGGTAACTGTGGCTCCTGGTTCTGAAACATCCAGGGAGGTCCAGTGCCTCCATGGCTTGGGATTCTACCTCACTGAACACCGACTCACACACAGATTCGAACTGGCCATTTACTTCAGTTTCACTAACCTGAAGGAAACAATACACACAGTTATTCCTCCAAATGCTGGAGCCAGAAAACATACAAATCTATGACTGCATCATCTGGAAATCTCTTGTTGTGTTGACAAAGACCATATAAATGGGAATGAACGTGTAACTGCCTTCTGGCAGTGAGTTTTTTTTTTCCTATATAGATCATCTAAACAGGAAATGTGGGTGACACATTTATCCCAATCCACCAAAAAAGCTTCTCTGTTGGAAATACTTTTTTCATACTGATTATGAATTAATTGGAATCTTAGGTTTAAATTGCACAACCTAGACTTGTGGATTGAGAACACAGTACACAGCTTATTAGCTCAGGCAGACTCAACAGTCAGACCACCAAGTGTTTTTTTTTTTTTTTTATTTATTATTTTTTATTTGATTCTCAACAAAATAATCCAAAGAATAAATTGCTTGATTGCATAGAGCTCCTCAGAGTAGCATCCAAGCTACTCCTTTCAAACAACGGCCTTCCTGACTTTCTCCACCTCCATGAATAAATCACTGTATATTCATGCTGTGAACTCAAATTAGTGTTATGCATTCATGTCCCAATTAAATATTTAAATCATAACGTCAACCCTCCCTATCACTTTTGTTTGGCTTTCACACATTTAAGCATATTTCTCAATTTCTGAGATGTAAATAAATAAAGCCATTGTAAGCTCCCAGTCTGAAGACAGACGAAATGGAAAAATGGTAAAGATGAAACGTAGAACCTATAACAAATGAGTGTCCTTCAGTTTTAAGGGGAAGTAATGTGGTTTGTCATAAAAAGCTAAGCAAAACATTGGGTAACACTTTATTTGAAGGGGGTTGAATAAAACTGACATGACACTGTCATAAACACATGTCATGAACATGAATAAGCCTTCATGAATATTTATGACTGTTGTCATAAAGCGTCATTCGGTAAATTATGACACTTAATATGAAGTTGACATTATTCAAAATGTCTTTGTTATGACAACTTGACATTAAACAATAAATCATTACCGTTATAAATTTGTTATAAAAGTATTACTGATTGCACTTTAAAAATTAGGTAACTTTATGTTATTAAAGGTAAAGTTTAAACAGTAATGATTTCTTGGTTAATGTCAAGTTGTCATAACAAAGACATTTTGAATAATGTCAACTTTGTATTAAAAGTGTCATAATTTACTGAATGACACTTTATGACAACAGTCATAAATATTCATGAAGGCTAATTCATGTGCACGACAGGTGTTATGACATGTTTATGAAAGTGTCATGACAGTCTTATTCAACCCCCTTCAAATAAAGTGTTACCAAACCTTGTTTTTCTCCATAATCATTTAAACAAATAAATCAGTGGAAAAGCTTTCTTTTCAATACTAAATTTCCTCCATATATAAGATGTGGGCTAATGCCATTTAGATGCATTACAGTGCGCCCGGCTCTCTGTAAATGTCAGACAATGGGATGTAAATTTTTGCAGACTTAATCTTATCCTGTGATGCTGTGGGTATAACGTTTTTCAGTAATATCTCTGATACTGATTCATCACAAACGGTGCACAGATCAGAAACAATTTTATATTCATATCAGATAACATGAAGAACCATAAAGATAAACATCTTGTTCTACTGAGATTTGGACTTAGAGGGGATTTAGCCGAGCTTTTAGTACTCACAACAAATCAATAAGCTTCTTTTCCCAAGAAGTAGATGAATATCTCAGCAACCTGTTTGAGTGTCTTAATTAGTACAGATTAACAATGTGAAACAAACTAGTGCATAAAAGATATATAGCTAAATTAAAATCAGAAAAAAAAACAACATATATCTATGTCATGTATTTATGTAAAAAGTAGTGTTGATTCTCATCATCTTTAGATTTCAGGTGTCTGTATTTGGAAGACATGTTGCAGATTTTATGCTGCACACTCACCTGGCTCACTTGACTGACGCAGCTAGCCTGACTAAGCGTGCTGACAGCCCGCATGTAGCTCTGGTTCCGGGAACGAAACTTGGGCGAGTTGTAGTTGGTAGAGGGATCCAAGGCAAGGCTGGGGTGTATTTCCCTGGTAGCCTGCAAGTGGTAGTTCTGACTAAATAGACAAAAAGAATAAGAAAATGTCAGCGAGTTATTTTTTTTATTTTTTAAATAAATCAATGAAATAAATTCTAATTGCTTTAACTGGTGCTTACACATGTAACGTGTAAGCACCAGTTACACACGTGTTTCTCAATAAGGGAAGCCCTTTCCTTTGCTACAGTGATATGCTTGTTGGTGTCCTTTGTAAGACAGTTCGATTTCTGTTGTGCTGAAACATCCGATCAATGCTTGGAAATGAGGGAAATGCAAATCAGCAGCTAGTTAGCGAGCAAGCAATTTTGAAAGATCACCCCAGAGTCAGCCATGTCAATTAAATGTACTTGGCGAGAGATGCTCAGAAAGTCATTACTGGTTAGGAAATTTGCAGGAGAGAAGACGAGGAGGACACCAGCTGTATGCAAACTGATAAATATGGTGCAAAACACTTTAGGAAAGTAAAGTTTGGTCCGTTTCTAAAAGCTGGCAATAAGTTGTTCCTTGTTTTACAGATAAACACTAATGTTTGAAAGCAGGAAAATGTCAAAAAAGTTCACAGCCAATTCCCAGAAAATTAGCTAATTATATAATTAACTACATAAAATAAAATATTCTAGCCCAAGACAAATACAGTGGACTCCTACCTATTGACTGTTCAGTATTCATGGATTCATTTATTTGGGAATATTTCCAAGAAGCAGATGAATATGACTGCAGGTTATTCACAGAAAATGTGATCATTTACACAGTTTTACACAGTACAAAACTAAAATATTTGAGCGAAAAGAGAGAGAAAAAAATGCAGTTTATCAACCTGGAATACATAAACACAGTGCTACTTGACATGCTATTGGCTTGCATTTGCAAAACAGTCAGTCCAGGAGCAGCATTTATTGTCCTTGGTGCTAACTGGTTATACTCCCAAGAGTGGAAAAAAGGAAGACTGAAGATAAAAAGGAAATTATGACTTCATTTTATTTTATTTTATTTTATTTTATTTTTACAAAAAGAAACCTGAAAATATTGGCATATGAATGTATTGAGCCATAGTGGATGTTTCTATGAGCTCTGAACATTTAGACAGAAATGTTAGTTCATTGTTTGGGGAAAATACCCCAAGCTCAATCAGATTGAGATAAATGTTTAATTCTTTCTTTTTTTTCAGATTCTCAATCGGACTGGGCATTCTAACACATGGATATGAGTTTGACAAAAATCATTCCATAGTAGCTTTGGTTGTATAGTACACGGGTAAACCTCTGCCTGGGTCTCAAGTGTTTTGCCGCCATTTACATTTCACCCAGGAATGCCCAAATCTAAACAATAACCAGGAAAATGCAATTGAAATGAAAAATCTCTTTTGCAGGAGAATCCTGACAGTATTTTTCTGCAAAAGAAAAGCATATCCACAGCATGATGCTGCCACAATGTCACAGAATTAAGATGACTTGTTCAAGGTAATGTGCATGATTTAGTGTTAGATCACACAAAACACTTTGAATTTAGGCCAAAATGTTCACTCTGAGTCTGATCTAATTAAAGCACCTGTAAGGCTTGAGACAAACTTCAAACCAGACCACTTTTTCCACAAAGGTAAGATATATGAAAGCCACAACCAGTGATAAAATGAGCAGTAAAATGTTAAAAGGTGTACTGTATTACACATAACCCAGGTTAAAACAGCTCTATAAATCAGTAACAACAAGAGTCAGCACACAGCTTTCTTTATTACACCTAGAAACAACTGATCAGGCCCAGAACCTGGGTGTAATGATCAACAAGACCCTGAACCTTCAGAGACACATAAAGGGAAATAAAAAGTCAGTCTGCCATCACCTCCAGAACTTTTCCAGGGTTCAATGATGTCCAGGCAGGATCCTGAGAAACATATCCATGCATTTATCCATGTTTAGTCAGATTGATTTCTGTGTCTTCTCAGGTCTGCCTTAAAAGTGAGACAGTTGCAGCTGCAGCTGTCCTCTCATCCTCACTAAAACTAGCAAATGAAAACGCTGAGCAGTGATCAGAGTGAAAATTAACTAAAATTTTAATTAATATTTTTTGATGCAATAATTTCACATTCTTATACCATTATTTCAAAAAATCATTATAAAATAATTTAAATAAATTGTTTATTCAAATCTTCTTTATTTGATATGTATCAGCTCATCTTCATTTGTGCACTGCCACAGGCAATTTCTCATTGGCAGTCAATATTTAGCATATTAGCAGTAAGGTTAGAATGCTTCCTGCTATTAACCTTCCTGCGAGAACATGGCAGCAACAGAAGAGTAAGCCTGTATTCACCTTAAGTCTGCAGCAAAATTGGTGATGTAGTTATGCATGTCACTGTTGATTTTATCCAGGCGGTAAGAACTGTGGGTAGAGAAAAGAACAACGTTATTGGGTTCCACGAGTAGTTGCTGGATGGGATGTGAGGTTTCTCAGCAAGACTCCAATGGAAATACAGCTCTGAATGGAATTTGTAACCCATTAAATGTTTGCTTGGAAGTATTCACCAAAGTGCTGCAAACATTAGGGTGATATACTATGACCAGGGGTGCGAGTGTGTCACCACCAGTATGAAAAAAAAAAAAAAAAAAAACGGTCTGGCGGAGCTAATGATTTGATAAAAAAAAAAAAAAAACTACACAAACACAAGTGATGTGTTATGGGAAGGGTGCCATGATGTCTGTAAATGCACAAAGATGTCGTCTAGCACCACATCCTACCAAAAGCATTTAATGATGAAATGCAGTCTGCACAAAAAAAAAAAAAAAGACCCCATCATAAACCACCTTTCTCACCCTGTGGTTAGTGAGTGGATAATTCAAAAAAGACCCTTCCTGGAGTCTATGTGAAAAAAATATATTAATAAAGCTTTTAACTGACGAAATCAGGCAGAAGCAGGCATGTACAGATATTATCTCTACAGCTGAGCGAAGAGAGTCTGTTTTGAAAATGTGTTGGCTGCTTTTTATCAAATCATGTCGCAGCAAATTCCCTCTAATGTTTTCGATTGGTGCTAATGCACTTCCATTGTCGGCAGATGTCAAGGTGAGGGATAATGGGGAATGAGACATTCGCCTGTCTGTCATTCTACAAGCAAAAATATTCAGCCAACTGTTGAACTGATTCAAAGATGCAAGTATATGCATCTTTGAATCTGGAAAGGTGTTTCTGAGGGAGAGAAGTTTAGAGACAGAGAAGTATGTGAAACTTCGAAAGAAAATCTACAAAAAGTAAAAAGAAGAGAAAACATTTGAAGTTTCAGAAATTACGCTGCATAAAGTTTTGGTAAATAAAATACATCAAAACAGGTTCGGGAGAACAGCTTTCTTTGTGTTTTTTCTGGTCAGTGAAGAAACAGTATAATTTTTTATGGTGCTTTTGTCAGTAGGTATTATAAGTGTTAAAGTTGTCTCTTTAACTTGTTTTTCCAGTGTTACAAAAATATTAGGTTTCAAATATATCTGTTCTCCTAAAAAAAAAAAAAAAAAAAGATGTTGACAACTCAATCTGGATGCATCTTGTTAGTGCGGGCTATTTCTAAAGCCTCCAGACCACCGCAAGCCAAGGTTGTGCTGGCAATCCTAAGCTTGCCCTGTGCATGTTCTAAAAACACAGTGCTAATTATTATTAACCCTTTGAACTATTTTCTTTTTTTATTTTGATTTTGCAACTTTACATCCAAAAAAGTCAATGTATTTTCAAGGTAATGTATGTAACATGAAGTAGTGCAATATTTTGAAGTAGAAGGTAAATTATCTCTTCAGCCAGAACTACGACAGAATTATTTCAAATCATATTCATTCATTCATTAGAAAGATCTAGCCAAGGTCCAGATCTAAATCTAACTGGGATTTTGTGATGGCTGAGCCAGTACGTCAGTTACCACGGTGGCCAGATCCCCACACAAGCACCCGTCTGCTCAAGCACTGAGAACATGATCCCTCAGTAACCTGGGCAAGCATTAGCCCGCTACTGTGGCAGGAACTCAGAAAAATAAAGAGGAAAGTATCCCTAGACCAGTAAAGGTAGAGAAGTTAAAGGCAAAGGATGATGCAGCCTCATGTTCTGCGTCCAGCTCCCACATGCTCATCCCATCCCAGGTGTGTGCATGAGTCTCAACTTCTGATGAAACATGAGAGCCTTGGGCATTAGGGTTTATAAATGCCACAGTGTTCAGTGTCATTCAAATACAGATAATTATGTGTTGGGAAAAGGCCGTGCAAACAGATAATCACTCAAATTACGCATGACACATTAGCTGTAGGCACAAATCGATAGACTGGAATTGTGCTCTGACCCTGAGAACTTTAGGAGATGTGCTTGTACATAAAGGAAACCCGTCAGAATGAGTAATTACAAAGTGTTCATCAGGATTTATTGAACTGAATTTATTGCCTGTGTGTTAACACTAATTACTTATAGTCATGCCAGAAGCCAGTCATTATGTATGGCAAAAAAAAAAGAAAAAAAAAAAAAAAAGAAAAAATCTTTTGTTTTGGAAAAAATGAGGTGACTTGATTTGTTTTTTTGTTTTTTTTAGCTCGAGCATAAGGTAAGATGGGATGCATGTCAAAACAGAAATGCTCCTCTGAGCTTTTGCGTCATTACGAATGATCAAATATGACACATGATGTCATGCATTCGTTATTTAGAATAGTGCTAATAGTAAACATTATTGTATGTCACTCAGTACCCCGTCATTTATACAGTTTTTAAACATCTTCAGCAGGTCTGACTGGCAAAAAAAACAAAAAAAAAAACAGAAAATGATCTTTAACTCACAGAACCAGTGCTGTTTGGGGCTGAGGATGGGTAAATAATCTTTAACAAATTCACTGACATCTAATTTTACTTCAAGTGCTCAGGCTGTTCCGGCTCAGTGCACCCATGACAATGCGTTCCTTCATTGGTGGGACAAACAAAGATCCTGTCAACTGTAAGAGTGACGGAGAGCTTGAAAGAAGGAAAGACGAGGGGAGGTGACACAACTTGACAGCCTGTTCTCACTTTAACACGATTTGCTTCAGGGAGCCGCTGCTGTCAGATTTGTGTTTGGCCCATCAGAACCGCCCCAGAGGGACATCAAATTGCTACAAGTGCAAAGGAAATCTAACCTATGTACCTTCTGTCTTCAATTCAATCTAATTCCATCCCAACATGTCCAATGAACCGTAAGAGCATAAAGGCTCCCCATGCAAGCAGTTCTGGGCAAGTATCGGAAAAGCCATTCGTGTGGATTCAAACTGGAAACAGAAATGAACAGAGGCACCACTGCTACAGAAGAAACATTGAAAAAAAACCTGAGGCAACAATTGGGACGGTAATGTTACGTAATATTACGCATTACATGACCAAAAGATATCGAATTTTTGTCAATGCTTGACGTTTTATTGTCAGGAAAACCTTGTGTAATGCACAACTGTGCAAAAGTCCCGAGTCACACATCTTTTCAAAATTTCTTCTCGAGAAACTTCAGCATGGCCTTAAATAATACTTCTTCAAAGTTTCAAATTTTTATGCCCGCATCAGATCATTTTCCAGTGGAAAGTTTTATCATTTATTTATTCAGTCAGCCGAACTTCAGATGTGAACCAGTGGTGCAGCAACACCCCACAGATTACTGCATGAACAAAAGATCAGATTTAAATATGATCTTTAGGTACTGTCACTAGCATCCTGACATAAAGACAGTTTTCCTATTTTTTTTCATAAACCACAAAGGGTAACATAGTTTGACATATATAAAATAGTTTTTATGCATCTACAAAATGACTCCCAAATAGCTATTTTCTTACCCTGGCATGCAACTGAAGGCTTATGCTCCCCCCGGGGCCTGTTGTCAGGATCTGAGGGATGCTGTTTATTTCTATGAATGACAGTAAGTTTTTATTCTGTGCTTCCACTTCAACGCTTTACCCTGTCATACACCGGTAATCTGACTCAGGTTACCAGTACACTGAAAAAAGTATTAACATCTTCTGGATTTTATTTTATTTTATTTTTTATATTACTGAACAGACATCGTAAAGACAGAGGAATCCAGCAGTCAGATCAGGGGTAAACTTAGAGCAGCATTGAAAGAAAACATGTCAGAGCCTGAAAAAGACTACAAAATCCTTCCAGCACGACGGAAACTGTAAACATAGAACCAAAATTATGATGGAAGGACTAAGATCAAATCATACTGAATTGGCCCATGAAAGCAAAGACATAAATCTTACTGGTGCTCTGTGGCAAGACCTGAAAATTATTTACAGATGTTCTCGATCCAAGTTGACTGAAACTGAGCTATTAAAATAGAGTTCATAGTTTAGACGAGCAAATCTGGTAGAAAAATTCCTCAAAAAAGCTGTAGATGCAGCGAAAAAAGTAAAATCTTATTATCCTTTTTATTGCAATTGACAGTTTTCCACAACTATCAAGTTAATTAAATCTAAATGAAACATATTAAAAACTGGGCAAAATGTGAAGAAATTCAATGATCATAAACAGATTTGTAAGATGCTGTACTCTTACACCGTCCTCACCAAACGTCCTACAAATCTGAACAGGGAGATGCAAGGAAACAGAAGGGCAGAAGGGATTTTTGAAGTTGGACTGTGGTAAAAGGGTGTGGTTTCAGTGGAGGAGTTCAGCTCAGGGAACAGATGAGGTTGATTAGAGCCACTATCATAGCCCTAGTTTTAAAATGCAGGCATGTGCTGAGCGCCTTGACAGTGCCCTGGAGAGCAGCTGCATGGGCTACACAGGATGTCCATTCTAGGACTTTCATTGCATTGTGTGATATTTCATTAAGTGTTGTAGGTGCATGCAACTCTGTGAACTAAGAACCAAGGCTAGCTGGTAAGTGTTTACAAATGTGGCGTAACGAGGTTGATTAACAGTTTAAAAATCATCCAAATTTCTATTAATCATGGTTTGATTGGGGCCATTTTTAAAGGACGTTATAACACACTGAGGGGCATAGTAGATGTAAAGGTCAGATTCTCAACAAAATCAATCTTTCGTCTCTGTGATCAGAAAAAAAAAAATATATATATATCACAACGCCACATCCTGGCATTCTTCATTCAAGTGGATTTGCCGGGGTAAAAGGGATGCTTCGGAACGACACCCTTGGGGACACTTGTGGGACTGGAAATGAAAGAACCTACAAACCCTCTCCTGCAGATTCAATAACGCGGCTGCCTCTGTCAATGGACTCAGAGGCAGGCCACACAGTCTGAGGCGTCCTGGTCAATATCTAGCTTTTTAGCAGAGCTCAGCACACTCCCGGTCTAAACCACAGAGCGAGCCGTTTATTCAGCAGGGCCTTGGAGTACAATAACTGTTATTGATATCCCTTCCCGCTGTTGCTTCCTCATAAATCATTTACTGTTTACAGCTATTCAGAATGGAAAGTGAGGGGGAGCTTTACATGATGCAAAAAGCAGGGAGCCTCGCTGTGGCAGCACCATACATTACGGCATAATCTGGGAGAGGCGTTAGAGGGGCAAAATGACTGCATCCGCTGAGACAAATATCATTATGGTCCTCCCTGATCACAACCCATAGCATTCGATTTGCCATTATGCATCCGCGGAGGGAAATATCTGGCTTATTATGTGGGTATAAAAAGGAACCATTTGACAGTAATAGCGTGTTTTTGGGTCTTTGCGTTCTTCTCTAGCATCATGGAAAAAAAAAATAAATAATTCTTACCATGAGTCGTGTTTGCGTGCAAGTGTTTTAATACACTGCAACTAGAAAGTATTCAAAATGTTTTGTTTTATTTATTTATTTATTTATTTATTTTTACATTTTGTTAAGTTACAGACTTATTCTAAAACTGGTGCAAATATTTTTCTTAAAGAACTACATATTATACCATTGATATCAAAGCAAATACAGGTTTCTTTACAAAGAAGAACAATTTCTTTCCAGAAATATTTTTGATCATTATTTCCTGACATACTGTTTTCTCAAAGCATCTTTTACGTTTATCGCAGCCTCAAGATTTTCGAGAGTTTTTTTTTTTTTTTTGATCTTTTGAGAGTTCTTCAACTGGATTTAAGTTTGGTATCGGGTTTGATCTCAAGAAATTTCACTCCTTTGCAATCTTTGTTCTGTAAACATTGCTGTGCTGGAGACTGAGCTCCAGGGCAACTGTAAGTGGTTCTCTTGTATAATTGCTATTTATTTGATGCCCTTCCAAGTTGCCCAGTCTCTGCCACTTAGCAAAACACAAACATCATGATGCTGCCACCACCATGCTTCACAGTAAAGATGGTGTTAAACATGATACACCTGTTTTAAATATTATAAACGACTTCCCTGTTGACATTTTTGGAGATTCCTGTAATCTTCAAATCAAGACTCTGGCTGGGTCTCTCCAAAATGAAAATACCACTTCAAGTTAGACATAAGTCTAATTTTGGTAAAATTGAAAGATTATTTTAAACCTGTTTCTACCAGTGATATGATTTGATGCTAACAGCACACACAGGTGTGTGTTCCTATCCAAATCATGTTCAGTTGACTGGATTTACCACAGATAGACTCCAGGTACAGAGGCTACAAAGACTATGTGAAGAAATTGGATGCACTGTTTTGAACACTGAAATGATGGAAGGGCTTTATTTTTTTTTTCTATATTTATGAACATCTCAGAAAATAAATGTGCACTTTGTCAATACAATATTTATTCTTAGTTTTAGCATAAATAGGTGACATAACAAAATACAAAAGGTGAAGCGGAATGAATACTTTTGAGTGGCACTTTATGTATTAAGGGTTTGTATCCTGTCCATGATAGTTTCCATAACTAAAGGTGAAGAATTTTAGTTTGAATCCACACAGAGCATGGTTTTAATCTGAAAAGTGAAAAATAGACAGAATTAGAATCTGTTATTTGTTTGTTACTGTCATTCTGAATATTATCACAGTTTTTGTCAAGGATCTAGATACAGGGTCATCTCTGCATAATGCCTTCAAGATAAGTTATGCTGTTTGCCTGCAGGCAAGTTGTATGATTTATGGAGAAGTGGCAGTGAACCTGCAGGGAAGTTGTCTTTGCAACCCCGTAACAGCAGAACAGGCTTCACAAACACAATGCTTGAGGCATGAAAAATCATAGACGTACCAGACTTTTATCCTCATGTTTTTTAATCAACGAAACTTAAAGAAAATACTGCACCCTAATTTTGATTGATGGGGTAAAAGACTTGAATTAATTTTGTAAACATAGGACAGCTACTGTAATTTTATGGAATTCAATCCATTTCATAGAATTCAACAGAAAAAAAAAATAAAAATGTGCGCTTATTTTGTAGCAATTAAAACAGCATAAAGCTTAAAATCACTGAAAATTACAACAACAACAACAACAACAACAACAACAACAACAACAAAAAAGAACCAGATAAAGCTTTGTTTTAGAAAGGGCAAGTCTGTGATGTATTTAGCTTCTAATTGCACCCTTTCAAATTTCTTCCACTGTAAACAAAGAGCAAAAGTTCCCACAAAAAACGTTTGATTTATAGCATCTAAACATTTTTTTTTCTGTTCAATACGACACAATAAAAACAGGTTTTACTATAAATGCACAAATCTGATATTAACAGAGGTCAATCTTAAGTTAAAATATAAGTGAAAAGCTAATTTATTTTAGTAATTCAATTTAAAAGGTGTAATTTGCATGCACAGTAGTGCAATTCAAGTCTTTACTTTGTTTGTTTTCATGATTATAGCTTACATTTAATAAAATTCAAAATCACTGTTAGCCAAACTCAAACTGACCCTCTCTTCAGAGAACCATTATGTACCTTCAATGCTGTGTTTATGCAGTACTTCATGCAAAAAGTAAGTACTTGGTGAATGTACTGTATAAATTAAAATTGTAAATAAAACATTGCCACTTCTAGGGATAAATAAATGCCTCAAACAAGGAGAATTTGTCCTCTCATAATTTCCCCATCACTTCACTGTTCTATTTGGCTGCATCTTTTAAGACATTTGCTGACTTCTTTTTTGCCGATATGAAAAATCCATGGAGGAGTTCCAGGCAGTACCAGGTTCAGATATGAGCAGCTTGACACTGATGAAATGCTGGGGTCTGCATGAAACATGAACACTGAGGGGAATGTGCCTGAGAAAATAACAACACTGACAGTGAGCTGAGATGAAATGCTGCCTTGACTTACACTCATTAAAAAGCAACACATAAAATAAATTCCATTGCAAGGACAGAGAACTGCCTGATACCGGTACATAAGTTCATAAAAAAATTTCTGGAAGATCTCAGCTCACTTTTACTGTACAGCAAAAGCACCGAGGCTGTTGAAGATGCACCTTGTAAAATGGCTATGGCAAATCAATTCAGGTGTAAAGAAGAACAAATATTTATATGCATATTTTAACTTTTCAGCTTAAGAAAACTCAAAGAAATATATGACCATTAAATAACACTAAAGCATATCTTCAATAAAATGTGCATTGAGAGTTTTCTTTCCCTGATGCAGCAGCACCACACACAAACTTAATATATAAGCATCATCGTTCAAAAAAAAAAAAAAAAGAGACTACCGTACAAAATATCTGTTTTACCCTAGGTTAATTAAAACTAGAACATTTCTGAGGAAATTTAAATGGGGCCTGCCAAAGTGTGGCTGTCGGATGAACCCAATGTTTTGATGGTAAAAATGAGCATCAGTGCTAAAGTAAGCTGCAATGTACTCAATAGCATGTGGAACGTTACAAGCATGTTAACTTACTTACTCCATTCAGTATGTTAAAATTGGTGTATAAGTCAAAATTAGCCAAAATGCTAACGTTAGCCTAAATACTGCCAGTGGCATGTGGGATATCACTAGCATGTTGTCTAACATTGACTTCCTCCATTGAGTGTGCTAAATATGCCTCATAAAAAAAAAAAAAAAAAAAAAAAAAAAAAAAAAAAATTTTTTTTGGGAAAAAAAACGGGAAAAAGGAAATTTTTATTTTATTTTTTT
>NW_015112644.1:221758-267263 GCF_001443285.1 Poecilia latipinna | reverse complement strand
AACAATATTTGTTTTTTTAAAAATGTAACCCCCCCATTAAATGGATTAAAATACCCTCAAAAAAAAAAAAAAAAAAAAAAAAAAAAAAAAAAAAGCTTATTTTGGGAAAAAGACTAGGGAAAAGGCTAATGTTAATGCTAATCTTTGTGCTAATGTTAATCCACTGTCTTCTGACTATTGACAATAGAATAATAGGTGCATTCCATGCATTGCTGTGGCAAGCCCCAATAATGAAAATTATATATATAAAAAAAAGAAAATAACTTCCCAGAAGAAAAGGAAAAAATGTATTCTAACTCACATATGTTAAATAATTCCATTCTTATTGTGACACCACTTGGTCATGTTTTGTCTTTGTCTTAAATGTGTCCATTTTGATTTGTATCTTTTGTTGTTGTTGTTAATTGTCTGCTTATCTAATTTCTTATTTTGCAGATCAATACCTCTGTTTTCTCTGGTCTGTAATGTTTGTTCTGTATGGACTAATTGATGAATAAAAAAACAACAAAAATCCCGAAACAAAACTACTAAAGAGAAATGAGACAAACAATTATGCACAACAGATTTCTGGTTTTGCATAAGCAATACCTTTGAGAGTCCAGCAAGTCCTTGGGTCTGATGATGGCCTTGATCAGGGCATCTGGCCGCACCGACTTCTGAGGTGATGTCTTTGGGCTGGAGTCTGACTCCCCGCTCTCCTCATCCCCCATGGCTTTGACGTAGCTGCTACTCCGCATTCGACGACAAGGGATCTCATCATCCTTTCCACCACCAGGATAACCTGCCCACTCATCCTGGGGTACCTGGTGAGAAGAGACACAAGACTAACATTGTTTTGCATTCCTATCTCCCGACACACAGGATACAACTCAATGCTTTTATTGTGGACTAAAATCTCTAAATGGTATATTAATTAATTTATTTGAATAGCAATATGACTAAAATAACGATGAACATAGAAAATTGATTCTACTTCTTATCTTATGTTGCATTAAGTATTGTTTTGTACTACATTGAACTGTCCTGCATTTGTCTCCATTATTCTTTCATTTTATTCTTATTATCTTATTATCTTTATTGGTAGGTTTAAAGTTGCATGCCATTCTTTCCAGTTTCTGATCATTTATTGATCAGTGATATGCTTCAAGATTGGGATGGTTGTCTCCACAATTTCACCCCTGACCTGTAATGTGTGTTCATTGGTCTTAATGACGGTGTTTGTTCGCCAATGTTCTTCAACAAACCTCCGAAACCTGCCAGAAAAGATGCATTTTTACTAATATTAAATCACATTCGAGCCAACTCTATCTGCCAATAAGGTGAGTTCTAAAGGCGACTGGTTGCACTGCATTTTATTTTGGGGATTCTGTACAAACATTTTAGAAATGTGTTAAAATGTTTACTGTGCCATTAAAATATATTGAAGATTGTGGTGGCACCACAGATTTGGGGTTTAGATTTAGAAATAGCTAAAATAATGAATAAAAAGATAGACACGTTATAGCTTAAAACATTATTTCTCAAACAATTAGTCCCACCCGCTGAGCTGCGCAGACATTTTCTTGATTAGTCAACACAACTTAAATCATCCATGCAGTTTCACCAGCTGCTTGGTATACAAAATGTCATCCATTTTGGCCAGAGCACAAGGAGCTGAAAATTTTGTAAATTCGATTGTTCTGCTAATTGTGATTCCTGACAGACGATTGTCGGACAGGAATAATAGGAGCCATCTTTGCTCATGCTGTTGCAGCTCTCGCTGCCGCCATCAAAGCAAGTCAGGCGGAATGCATGTCGCAATTTTCTTCCTCTCATTAAAGCAGGTAATTAAATATCCAGACACGAGCATCACTGGGAGTCCTATTTGCACTTGCCGCCTGTTTTACTACAGATGGAAGTAAATATTTCCCACAGCACACAAAATATAAAGCTGGTCTTAAACTTCAAATGTGGAGCAAACAGTAACCTTAATGTAGGCAGAAAAGCACCAAAGGACGTTAATGCACTTTGATATTCGCATTATGTAGATTTAATTGTAGGAACCAATTTCAAGAAGGGCATGTTTTATTGGAAACATAAGTGTGGTGAGAATACAAACTGAGCCATGTTCATACAGGAAAGAAACAATCTGAGTTTTTAATTCTAGATTTCATTATATATACATATGGTAAAGTTATGTAATTTTAATGGGTTACTAGAAGGAGGGTGGCAGGGCATCTTATTAAGAATGTGAGGACAACTTTGCTGTTATAATGAACCAGTGTTATTTGTTTGTTTGTCATGTCATTACACAAAGGTTTTGTGTGAAATTTATATGAATTCGAGGAATAAAAAATATCTTTTCGTAGAGTGAATGCAAACAACCCTGTCTGTTTTTTGCTATCAAGTCATCCTATTCACAGTTTGCTTTAAATTCCACAGACTTTGTCAAGCAGCTATAAAATATGATACTGTCAGTAACTAATAAAATCTCTGGGATGAATGAAATCTTTCCTGACGCCATGTTCATTCATCGTTTAACATCCTGGCAAGCAGATTAGCCCTGAAGCAGTTTGAATCGCTCGTCTTCTAGAACTTGTGTTGCATTTTATAGCTCTGAACCGGAGCTGCATTCACGAGGCGTTTTAAGCTGCGCCAAGCCACTATTGATAACCGGAAGGCTGGACAAATGTGTCACTCTTGAAATAATGCTGATATATGTTTCTTTCTCTGTTTCAGTGACTGTTCACAACAAAATTGGCAGTAGCAGAGCCTCTATTGGAAATGTCGGAAGGAAAAAGCGCTACATCCAAATGTCACTAAGGTTTCACACTCATCACTGCTGATGCAAATGTAGACAGAAATGGTATTATTATTTATAAGCAACTAAACAAATTTGGCCTTTCCAATACATTATTAACAGTGAAAACTCAGACAATTTTTCCATTGAATATTTTTTTTTATATAAAAATGTATGAATAGCTTCAACAGGAATTAAGTTTATCTGGAAATTATTTATTTATAGATAACAGTTATTGGGATGCTCTTTCTAGAAATAATGGGGATCATCACTGCTCCATCCGTCTACTGTTGTATGCCTGCTTGTCCTTTCAGGGTCATCTGGGTCTGGTGCCACACCATGGCCAGGTTGACTGACCAATCAATTTTTATTTTTTTTTTCTCTAAAATTAAAGTAAAGAATTCAGCTGGAATACTTTTCTATTACACTGTTGGGTATGGTGCTAAAATTAAATGACACAATAATGTGTCAAGTATTAAATTGCTGCCAAGGATAAAAGAACAATATGTAGACAGACACAGAGAATCAAATTTACTTTAATACTTTTTATTCTAAACATGCGTTGGAATCCAAACTCAAACAGACACTAATAAGAGTCATTCATCTCTGCTTCTGAGAAAGGCACACAACCTCTACCAAATAGAGTTGATGGGTTAATTAAGTCTTGGAGGGGTTTGATATTTTTAGACATCTAATTAATGAGCGGAACGCCAGAGGACAGACACAGGCTGTGGTGAGATTTGTTTAATTTGGATTCACTGATAAACTGTGTAGATTGTGGGGTGTCTCCATATGAATACAAAAAAAGAAACAGCAAGCAGTGCAGGAAGCTTTTGCTGACTGCTGTGAAAACACATATATCACCCAATGACTCTAAAAGGAAATTAACAATAGCATCATTTAAAAGTATATATATTTATATCTTTCAAGTTTTAAATTGGTTTCAAACTCTTTCAAAGACTTGAAAATAGTTCAGGGTAATTTGTTTTATCTGTTACAAATTTAATTTAAATTTAACCAGCCAACAATGCTAGTCACTTTGGAAAATCTGTTTGAAAGCTAAGTGATGCATTTAATTAAGCTTAATTTGTCAAAAAATAAAAAAATAAATAAAACTAAAAATCCTTAGTAAAAATTCAGGGATGGTTTGTCAAGATTTTGCCTTTTTGGGCCAATGTGGCAAACCAAAAACTGAATCTATATGAACATCTTTGAAGAAGTTATCTTTTTTATGTTGTATTTTTAGGAGTAGTCTGAACTACAGCAAGCTCCACACTTATTGGTAGAAAGAAAAAATATATATCTTTATTGCAGAAGAAGTGATTTTATGTAGTAAGGAAAATCTTACTTTGCTAGAATCTTTTTTATTCCCTTTTTTTACTATATCATTTGTAGGCATCGACACTCAGGCACACTCATTTCACCAGGCTGAGAACAGTCATGTTATTCCTTTATGCTACTGTATATTCTGTTGTGCATGTTTTTCTTGAGCGCACTCCACAGAGCTGGAATTGGATTTAGATCGATCTGAAAGGAACATTTTAGGCGTCCAATAATGCAGTGCTGATTTCGTAAAACTTAATTGTTTATTACAGAATTTGTTGTCCAATAAAGAAATATTTCAATTAAAGATTGGTTGGATTTTAATAGCATATCCAGTTAGATGTTATGCTAGTCACTAGCAGGTTCAGAACAGTCTTTTTATTTCACTAACAGTCTTTTTATTTCACTAGCAGCTGGCGCAATAAAAAATTATTGGTAACACTTTATTTGAAGGGGTGTGCATAAAACTGACATAAACATGAGATAACATCTGTCATGGACATGAACAAGTCCTTATGAATGTCTATGACTGTGCATGATTTTGTAAATTATGACAATTTAATGCAACGCTGGCACTTTTAATGGACTTTCAATGCAACTTTTAGAGCAACTTTGCATTAAAAGTGTCATTATTACCGAATGACACTTCATGACAACTGTCATAGACATTCATAAAGACTCGTTCATGTTCATGACAGATGTCATGTTTATGACATTGTTATGTCAGTCTTATGCACACCCCTTCAAATAAAGTGTTACCAAAGTACTTTACCGTAAGATTTTCTTCACATCTTAAGCACGGGTCCCAGTGAGTGGGAAGTGCATATCAATATTTGGAACAAAAAAAATAATAATAAAATCAAGATCCTAAGATCTTATGCTTTTCTACCCACCTTTCTTCATAGACAAGAAACGGTAACTACAAATTTAACAAAACTTCACTTCAGCAGTGAAGTGCCTGAATAACCTTTTGTGGATATGAAACAAGATTTGTGAAGCCTGTGAGAAAATTCACAGAGAAAGTGTGACATTTTATATTTAACATTCCATTTTTAACAATAACAGAAGTCTTATTCTTTTTAATTACTTGGAAATATTTCAATGACTGTAAGACACCCCTGGGGGGTGGGGGGGTGGGTAATTTTAACAAAGGCACTCTTGAGAGACTCCAACAGCAGCTCTGCAGGTGCTGGGAGCATTTTAGCAATGCTATTACATAACCCCAGTTTCTCATTCACCGCATAACTGGACAGGCTGGGGAAGTACAGTAAGTGTTGTACAGTAAGTCCAGCTTGATGATCAGATTTGTGGGCAGAGGGAATATGTTTGGTGCATGTGATGTCTCAGGGAAAAGAGAGAGAACTGAACATCCCACCGCAAAGCAGTGCATTTCATTGATTAACTCTGCAACCCTATCTAGCCTCCTGCAAAAAGAATAAGTCGCTCTCATTAAGGAAAGAAATAGTGTGAGGTAGACTGAGACACAGCGGGAGTGATGAAAAGGTAAAAGTATAATGCAGAAAGATGAAGAATCGGATAGGACAGAAAGAGGATGGATAACAGAAAGATAAAGCTTCAGTCATGAGTAATCCAACTTTCTCAGAGTCTAGTCTTTCATTTTCCTCAGCAGATTGAACTGACACACAGGATGCTGGAGGAGGTTTTTTCTTTTTTTTTTTACTTCTCTGCCAAAACTCATAATACAGTTCAAACATTTGTTATCTCTTCTGTTAGATAAACTCACCCAGATGGCATTTAGATGGCTGATCAGTAATCTTTTCTTATTTAATGACATTTTACGTTATCGGATCTTAGCTTGAAAATGTTCAGCAATCAAAGTAAATAAAAACAGTTGGACAAACAATTCACATTCGTGGCTTGTAGTATTAGGTTTTTACTGGAAAACTCCAAATTTAGATTTATTGTGACAGACTAAAACAGAACTGTTTGCAAATTGAATTGGTAAGGAAATTATGAACACCTTTTCTAAAATAAATACATAAATATGGAAAACACAAAGAAAACCAATTCCCGCTGCAATTCCAACTGTGAAACTTTTGTACAGTTAGAAAAATAACTTTTTCCTCATTCTTCTGTTTATTTTGCAACCTTGCTAATGCTCAGTCAGATTGGATTGTGTGCCTTTTTTTCATCGGATCTCATATTTTCAAGTGGCCTAAGCTCAAAATCTTGATTAGGTCATTCCAAAACATGAATATGCCGATTCAGCTTTAGTTCTGGCAGCATAGGGTGTGTTCAGGGTGATGCGTAGTTTTAGTTTTCCACAACACAAAGCATTTTGCATGTAAGCCAAATTGTCCAAAATGACTAAAGTACAGTCAGTCACAGTGCCTTATTGTTAAAAAGACACACCCAAGTGTAGGCACAACAGAGCAGAAATTGCTCCTATTACAGTTTTCACTTAAAAGATGTACTTGATTTTCTTGGCAGCCAGACATAAAGCCAGAAAAATATATACTTTTGATCCACAATATGACTCAGTAAATTTGCTCACAAAAGATTGTTGCATCCAGCTGCAAAATGTCTTATTGTTAATAAATGTTAATATTACTATACCACATTTACTTTGATTTCTGCCTAGTGTCTTACTTAATAAAACAATCTAACATAGCAAGCCTCCATTTGCACACCTTTATAAAAAAAAATCACCTTTTATTGTTTTTAAATTGACAACCAGCCAGTAAAAACTTTCCTGTTCAGGGCTTTTCCAGAGACGGATGCAGAGTGTTAGAAATGACAACGCAGCAATGGCCACATTTGCAAGCATGAATGATGTACTTTTTTTTTTTCCGGAGTGGTGCTTCCAACCCTTTATGATCAAAGCACACTGCTCTGCACCTATTTTCTTCCTGTAATGCCTCTTTTAAAGTTGATGAATATTTAACAAGACTAAGCTTCATGACAGTGGTTGATTCATTTGGGTCGTGTGTAGTGGAGCAGGGGAACATTGGAAATCTGCAATAAAGTGTGTCCCAAAAATAGCATAGGGTGACACAGTTCTACATGGTCCGTAGTCAAGCATGACATATGTTAAGCTGTTTATTTTTACCTGTTCTTGGATGAAATCTTAAGAAGCAGTAGATCACGACTCACTCAAAACTCCTTTAAGAAAGTTTTAGGGAACCCCCTGTGTTCACAGTTTTGACTTTCTTTCTGTAGTTCAGTGAGCGGCCTGCATCCCTTTAAAGGTCCACCTATGGCAAGCCAACTTGGCAGTTAATTGGCTATTTAAAAATCAGCACAATGCCCTATCAGCAAAACTGTTGAAATAGTTATCCTTCCTCTCTAATGACCAGGGCGGAGAGTTGTTGTTAAAATGGTTATAGATCTGATGGTTTGTTCAAGTGATGACGCACAGGCTACATGTCTTAGAATGAAGTCTAAGACATAGTTCGTAAGAACAAAGAATTTTCCAAGTTGGAGTGATCAACGACCTTTTAGGAAAATCATAGCTGAATATTTTATCACTTAACTCATCAGTATTGGCAGAATTGGTAAGGTTGATTCAAACTGATTAGTTTCTTGATACATGTGTCGATTTTAAGCGCTCTCCATACATTTTTTTTAATGGGCTTGAGGTCAGCCCCACAGCATCGTTCCAGAGGCTTAATGTTAGGCTTTTGCTAATCCAAACCACTTTTGATGTGTTCAGGATTCTGATGCTGGAACACCCAGCCGTGTCCGGGTATCAACTATCTGATCCACACTTTGAAATCACATGAAAGCAAACCGATCGTGAAACTTCCAACGTGTGAAAATGGTTTAAAAGAATGGTGTGTAAACGTCTGACCTGCACTGTGGTTTTAGATTGCGGAGCTTCTAGAGGGACACATTCACTGTCGCAAAGCCTCAGCCTGACACCTTTCTCTGTTTGCAATCTCATACTTTCACAGCGCTTCAGAAGTTTTTCATTTATGTGTCATCAGCCAAGGACGCAAACAAGGTGACTAGCACATCATCAAGCCATCTGGTGTCCAATAAAATAAAATAACACTTCCTCACACTTCCTCACACTGCCACACATGGACACACAGTTAGCACACACACTCTTTGAGTATAATTTATGTTGATACAGCTCAGATATTTTAGGGTTTTTCCAATTTGATGTGAGCAGCAGGACATGAACGCTTCTCAATGTGACCCCTCGGTTTGTGCAGTAACTTTCCTGAATGTTGGTTCTGGGTTCTCCCGTCTTGAGTGCTGCTGTTGTTGTAAGGATCAACAGTGGCTAAAAAGGTGCACTACACCCCCCCCAAAAAACAGACATCCAATTTCCGCCACCTTCTGCAATCCTAAAGTACGTGAGCATCAGAGAGCCACAAACCTCAGCAGTGTGCTTCTCTGACTGCCTTCTGCTTCAATACATCTTATGTGAGAGGTCCCTGAGTGCCCATTGATTCTCCTCCGGGGAGGGAAAAAGTGTCTCACCCTTTGCGGATTGGATTGATAATGTTGAGCTAAATATAGCCCTGCGGCAGGGAGCAGGAGCTGAGGTTTATTTTTAGAAATGTTTATAGTGCTGCAACTTGGACACTACTTCAGCTGGATAACCAAATGGAGGGAAGGTAGAGTGGGATAGAGACGCCAACACTGCAACTTTCTGTTCAAAAGTGGGCTTCACTTAAATACAACAAATGCGATTGGGGAAGTGCTTTCTCTGTCAATGAACCTGAAACAAAAATACACCAATCAGAACTAGACAGAGTATTTCATTTGGACACTTTAGTCTGTGCCAGTTGTGTTTGCACATCACACGCCACCTGTAGAACAGAGTCTCCTTTTTCTAATTCCACTCCAGGGGTCCACTTTATTTTGACTACTGACATTATTCATCCAGAGGACTACTAAAAATATGAGTTGTCATACATGCATACAGATATATCCCAGGAAGATACTGTACAAAATATGTTGACTCCTCCTGCATTTCCTCCCATACAACCTTTCATATATGAGCGAAATAATCTTTGTCAGAGCTGAAACGCATTCAAGAGCATAAGAAAAGAGGTAAAAATCTACATTGATTTCTGCTGTTTCATTCTCATTCTGCCAGATCTTCCCCTCCGGCGGAGATCATTTACAGAGTTAATTGATTTGTCCTGCTGTGCTAGTTATTTCTACTGGCAGCCACATGCTGTGCCATAGGACGGGATCACATTCGAATATCCAGAACAGAGACAAAACAAATGCAGTGCTTTAGATCAATTGCAATCTGGCCAAAGGAAAGCTATTTTTTTTTTATTTATCAATTGATTGATCTTTAAAAAGCTTTCTTGAGCATTTCAGCTATTGTGTTTTAAGTCAAGTAGTGATTCTGTTACCCTTTTCTCTATTCAATGGAAATTTATATATATATATATTTGTTACATATTATGTGCCACTGGTAGTTTGATGCTTTATCCTTGGTGATGAGCTCAAAGTGTTTAAGGTTGAAAGATGTCTTGGGAATCCCTCTAATCTTCATCTCTCTATATTCACTGTCAGAGTAACGTCAGGACTGGCTGAGTCATTCCAAGAGGTTAATGTTATGAAACATGTTGATAAACACAAAAAAATCACTTACTTAAAATGACTTCACAACTAAATCAGACAAGGAAATGGACAACCTTAAGAAATGTATAAGTAAAAATGCTGGTGATGTCAACTATTTAGATGGGGCATAAATGTTTGAACCATAGTCTGAAAAGCTGCTACATTCAGTGTCTGCTACTTTCAGTGGCAACATACCTCAAAAACAAATGGCCCTCTCTTGAACATTAGTTAATTATTCATGAGAAGAACTCAAACCATCTCTGTGCACGAGAGATTGAGAAAATCACACTAAGCAGCTCAATAAATTAGCACTTTGCTATTTTACTCAAACAAAATCCATAACAGATGGTAATATTTGTCAAGCTGTTTTTGACTAGTTTCATTAATATTTAGCAAATTTAGCATTGCTAGCGCTGCAATAACTGTAATGCCAGACATCTCTGATTTTTAGATTGTGAATATTCTGAGCTGGTTTCAAATACACACCACATATTTCTAATTAATTAGTTTTATGAGGTTAAAATCTCATAAAAGCCTCACATACAGTCATTTCCTAAAGGCTTCTTTAAGGAGGTCCTCTCTATGTTTAATTGTTAGTCGTGACAAATCTAAAGAAAATGCATTTTGTTTATTTTACACATCTTTATCAGTCTACCAAATCATACTAGAAAAATTATTAGTAAACAGGCCTGTGGTGCTTGCGTGAAGCTATTATGTTGTTCTAGGTACTGCTCCTCCAGAGGAAAAGTAGAGTGCGAAGGTAACTGGATGAAACATACCTGAAGGTAACTGGATGAAACATACCTGCAGATAGTGACATGGTCTCAAGCTTGGTTTGAGGTCAGTGGGGGTCATGGGTTTCTCCAGGTTGAGTGAAGACTTCCTGTAGGCTTCCTTGGCTTGGCTGACGGTTAATGTTGACCAGGAGCTCCTTTTCATGAACTTGCCCTCAGGTGCCATGTTAATGCTCTCACAGGCAGAGCACTTGACGTCGTTGTTGCTCTTGGAGGTCTTTAAGGACAGATCCCCAGCCAGGTGGCTGTGCATTGAGTCCGGGTAACAGTGGGTGATGTGGTCGACCGGATGCCGTGACATGATGCTCGGTGTCCTGTACGTGCTGTCACTGTCAAGATTGTCATCCGAGCTCCACCATCCACCATGGCGCTGCTTTCCTCCGCCATCAGATTTGCGGTCTTTGCTCTTGCTGCGTTTGCTGTGTTTGTGGTGGCCTTGGTGGTGGTGATGGTGGTGATGCGATCCGTCCCTGTGGGAGTCGTTTTTGGTGCCATTCATCTTGGAGGATCCTTCCAGGGAGTGCGACTTCGTAAAGAGTTTTTGTACCGAGTGAACTAAGTGGCGAATTCGGCCGGGGCTTTCGTTGCGGTGCTCTGTGGTTGTAGTTGTGGTGGAGGTGCGTTGGTACTGCAATGTATGGAAGCCGTCTCGGTGCAGTGGCATCTGCTTTTCGAACTGATCCAAAAGATTTGCAGGGATCCGGTTCATTTTGCCACTGCCGCCGTGTGAGGAGGAGCCACCACCGTCGTCCCGAGAATCCCTACCGCCAGAACTGTTCCCACCTCCATCTCTCGAAGCGTTGCCATAGTGCATACGAGGGAAAGTGCTACTGGATATAGAGTGGTCGGTGGCTGATAGTGACACTGGCATCATCATGCACTCAGAGTGGATGGAGCTCCGTGGGGAGCAGCGGTGATGACTCTCAAGGGCACAGCTGTCAGTGGGGCTGAGGAGGTAGGTGGGTGACCGAGGGTCACCATGGTGAAGATGGTGATCCAGGGAGTGGTCACAATCGGCCAAGCCACAGGTGTAAGGTGAGGTGGGCGATGTTAGCTGGAGATGGGCAGGGCGGCCACCAGAGAGACCCTTCATGTTCCTGGGTGCAGGGGAGTATGTTTCCTCATCGAAGTACTGCGAGGGTGACCATGAATACTGCTGGTCTGTAAAAGAGAGAGAGAGACACAAAAAAAAAAATGACATAAAAAGCATTTTTACCAGAACCGAAAGCTGTTTCACACCTAACAATGAGGGACCTCCTCACCTATATTTCGATCATTATTCACCTCTTTCACTCACTTCAGCTACAGGGCAACAACAAAAAAGCCCCCCAAGCTGTGGACATGAAATCTACAGATTGCAGGAACTAAATCTCGACACTTCTATAGCACCCTTCAAATCACATCTGTGGTGGTGTAATTCTGCAAGGAAGGAGAAAAAAAAAGTTGAGAACATATAAAAGGAAAGGGCAGGTGACAGGTAAAAGCCTGCATTGCCATTTGTCCAATGCAAAGTGAAATAATAGCCTATCACTCTGCAGTGTCGGCGTCATCTGTCAAAGAAATGAGGAGTGCGCTGTGAGGCACAATGCCAGATAGTAGACCTTGAGAGGAGATCACCAAATCTACTACCCTTCACTTTTTCTCTGGGTGTCCTGTTGCTTTAGATTAAAAACCAACTCTGTGATCCGTCATCAAGGGCAAACATGATGGCTTTATATTGTAATAAATTTAGATAAATTAGAGGAAACATTTAGCTTGCCGCTAAACCTCATTATGATCTTTTATTTGGTATTTAGAATGGTCAATTTTACTAAGAATTAGGTATGAAAAATTTTTTATGACGTTTTACAGTGCCTTATAAAAATATTAACATCCTTTGAACATTTTGTCACACTACACTACAAACTTGAAATGAATTTTTTTGTGATTTTTATGAAAAAATACTCATTTTTTCCCCCCCTACTATTTTCAGCCAACTCTAATATCCCTAAGTAAAACCCAAAATTTCTCCATTAAATGTCAGGTAAACAGATTCCACCTGAGAGGAAATCAAGCTGTGCAGGGAAGGTCTCAAATGTAGTGTAGAAAACATTAGAAAACAAAAAGGCTCATGAAAAGACAAAAAACAAAAAAAAAAAACAATGTCAGAAGCTTTGGAAATCTCACTGTTCATCATTTGAAATTGACAGGTGCATACCTGCCAAAACAAGACTGCCCAATTAAACTGACGGGCAAGTCTGTTAGAGACATGCGTCGAACCACTTGCAGCTGTGACTGCAGAAAGCTGGTTCTACAATTTAAATGTATTGGCTTGAAGTGGTTGATTACAAATGCATGCCACATTTTTATATCCCATAAAAATATGGCATTAAAAATCATTAAATTAAAAATCATTTGAAAAACATGTATTGATGTACATCCATTTTCAAAGTAAAAAAACAGCTGATGTGGTGCATACATTTATATTGAAATATATATATTAAAAATAAAAAAAATCAGATTGTTTGGCCACACAATGTAAACATGTGGTATAAACATTTTACAAGGTGTGGTGTAGTTTGATGCCAAGAACATTTCTAAACCTTATGAGGTATGATAGTTTCTTCATTTTTGTGTGAAACACTGTGTAAAATGTGTCAAATTATGCAACAGAGTAAAAGCAGCCATTGTCCTGACAGGAATCTTTTCTTAGCATTTGTCATAATATAGAGTCACCAGGTTGAAAACATTTTATGAAAAGAAGGCTCACTCAGGAACATTTGGAAACTTTTTTTTTTTTTACCTTGTTCTCATGAAATCAGAAACAAACAGGATAACAAAGCTAAGCTCCGTTGCCTCACTAAGATACGCCTCATAAAAACCAACATTAAGGCTGTAACCTCATAAACCGAAGGAGAGTTTTTATGAGCTACATGTGGGAGGGTGGGCGGAGGAGAGCAGCTTTAGACAAAATGGCAGAACTTTGGAACCACACATCTAACCCTTCAGCTGCCAATTCAACCAAAACCAAGACTGACCATCAAAATAATAAGACAAAAAACGTAAATTCTCAAATATTAGTGCCACTTTTGGCATGGAAAAACATTTAAAGTCGCTGTATTTTAGCTCTTCAGCCAAACCTCCTTTGTTGAAGAGAACTTTGCTAGCTTATATGCTACCTCATCTCAAAATAGGTAATTCACTTCTTCAGAACGACAAAGTTTCTCATTACCTTTCCACTGATGTTGAATTACAGGGCTGTCAGGTCATTTTAACCCATTATGTTGCACCACCACATAATGCAGTGCTGAGAGGCCCCAGAAATCTTAACCATTTCTTTGAGACCAGACTGACCTCACTCTTTTGTCTGTGTTTGCCACTTCCCGTATCTTGAATGTTGGGCACAGTCTGAGGTCACCATAACCAGGACATGTTCTCGCTGTGCTCTCCTGTTTTTAAGAAGGCAAAAACAGGAGACATCAAAAATGTTGTGTCTGCATACACATTTTGCAGCAAACATTTTTTCTGTAAAATAAAAGCGACAAACATGGTGATTTCAGCTCCTCCGGGCCCTGTCACCGCTTCAAAGAAGTTGTGGATTCAGGATTTTCCTTCTAATTATTTTGGCTCTGAGAGCATCTCTCTTAAAACCCTGTGTTTAATCAAGGCTGTTTTCCGAGCTGAAACTGAAATGCGACCACGGTTAAGAGGATCCTTTTCATCTATCCAATTGGATTCAATTTATTCAAAATTCCAAACCTATTTTTTTTTTCAAATTCTCAACCATGCGGTGCTGCCGTGCTCTTGTGTTCCTCCCGTCCTCCATCTACTGAGATCAAAACAAACTCTTGTTGTTTACCAATCTTCTGTGAGGATCACTACTTGGCAGCCTTTTGCAAAATTAATCCAGAGTACTCCAAGTATTCAAGTGGCAGGAAGCGAAAAAAGATGGGACAAGTTCACTCAAGAGGAATCCGATTTCTAAAGGCGCAACTGCGCAAACTTTAAACAGGTCAAATCCTGCGAATGTTCCAGCTCTGACTCAGACTAGCTCAGTGTTGCAATCAGAAGGGTGACGGCGCATCACTGATTTATATGATCCTACATTCATGTCTGATGTTAAGTCACCGTCTTACTCCAAGGCCTTTCTTTGACAGCTGTCCTCTGAGATGCTTACTGAATAAAGTATCTTCCTACACAGTCACACACACTTTCTGGGATTGTTTGTATTTGCATGAGGCATCCTGAGGAAAAAAAAAAAATCATCTGTGCCATTGATTGGAAAGAAAAAAGAAAAGAGGGAGGCAATTATGACTGGCAAACAGTATGCACACATTAGAGAGTGAAATTAATTTTAAGCTTTTATCAATTTTCCAGAGTGGCTTGATCTTTTTCCAGAGTGGCTTGATAATGCAACATAAAACAGCTATACATTTTTCTATTCCAATATTATTGGGTGAACAAGTTAAAATGTATTACATAATTTCAAACTAAGGCTTGTAGGTTTTCTTACAAAAGTAAGCAAAGTAATTTGGATTGTTTCTAAAGAGTTGCTGATCCCAAGATCATCACGTTTAACAACTATCCTCACAGTGATGTGAAAAAGTATTTCTTTTTGGAAAGCCGAGTTCAGTTTTTGAAACCCATTCCAAACCTTACTGCCCAATGATCTAGAAAAAAGAAAGAAAGAAAGAAGAAGCACATGATGTAGTTTTCACAAGACACATTTTCTTCCATAAAATTTGGACAATAATAAGCCACTTCGGATTAGATCACCCCACTAGTGCATAGAGTGCATAGAAACGTGCTTCCTTTTCATAAGCGTGATTTTTATTTTTTGAAGCTCCTTTTTTATTGATCTAATGTAATGTTCAAATATTCTGAATTAATTAATTTGTCAGTTAATTATAATATTCAAAAGTAAAATAAATAACGGCTTCACTCTATAAACATTTAATCTCTGAAATGAGTGATTGAGCTTATTCACAATATTCTCATTTTTAAGATATATCTACACATAAGAAATGTTTTTGAACTGGATTTCATTAAGGATTTTATTAGATCAAATGGGAGTAAACATAAATGAGAAAAGCAGCTTTCATATTAAATTTTCTTGTGCTGTGTTGTTTGAAGATCATGCAACCTTTTACTTGTACTTTCAAATTGTATGCTGCTATATTATGGTGCGTAGCATTGAACTGCAAGTTGAGGGCAACCATGTAATTCAAAAGAAAGACTATTTTACAGAACCCCTGATAATAAATAAAACTAAAGAAAAGCAGTAACATAGACTCATCCAGTGTTGAATTTTACATGTAGACTGAATTTGGCTCTAACAGACTTTAAAAGCTCCTGTGGTTGAACTGTGATAAACCTGCATCACACCTGACATAAGATGTGCAGAGATGGCCGACAGAGTCAGAGGAAGATGCTCATTTATTAAGGGCCTCTGTTTGGGGCTTTCAATCTGCTCACATGCAGGGTGTGAGTAAAGGTCGTTTTGCTCCTCTTAACACATTAGCATTTAAATAGCATTATATCTTCACAGAGTATCACTGACAGCTCCCACTATTCCCTTGGCTGAGACTCTAACTGGAGTTGAAAACAAAGTTAAAAGATAATAAAGCACTGCACTAGACTGAGGGATCAAAGGCATGCGACCTTCAGACTTGGCAGCGATGGCATACCACCTAACCACGTCGACTTGCAGCTGTTTAAGAGAGGATTTGGATGAAGGTAAGAGCGAGTCCCAGCATTGAAGCAACACACGTGAAACAGTCTTTCAGGTTTTGCGTCAGTGAGGGAATGTGTCAATTCTTTGTTGCCTGGCATCAATCTGTCCAATATCCCCCAGTGCTTCAATGGAAAAAGCTAAGATATCTCAAATAATAGAAGACACAAGGTTTATATAATAACTGTGCTTCAGGGATCTCCTATAAAATCCTTCAATGTCAAGAGGAATTCTGTGTTTATTTTAGAAACTCAAAAGAGGGAAACTGTGACCTAAAGACTAAAATTAGAATTGTCCTGAGCTATTCAATTGGAGGAGTCAACAAGTGAAGTCTGTCAGCGCCAATCAGTGTTAGCACTGACATATGTCTTTGGGAGATATCGTTGTCATTTGTCCATCCAGGTGACAGCACAGAGCATTTCATGCAGACATGTCAGGTCTGACACATGGGGATGAACTGATATTATAGTGCCTCCGCCGCCAATGTAATTTTTAGCAAACTGGGAGAATCTGTTGTTAGAGGTATTTTTCTCCTAGAGGGGAAAAAACAAACAAACAAACAAAAAAAAAACAGATGTTTTCCAGACAGCTGATTGACACGGTGCTGAGACCTGACGACAAAAGATGTCACTGATGCATTTGTCATACGTTTGCATGGCTGCTCTCACTCTTAAACTGCGGTCAAAGCTAAACTGTAATCAAGCTTGGATGTGATCCTGTTGCAGTCAGACAGGAGGGAAATTAGCCCCAAAAATGATGTGTTCAGTTATGCAGGTTGATAATATTCTGACTGAATATCCTACTGGGTAACGTTTTAATTTTGTTTTCTCCTGTTTATCTTCCTATGTGCATCAACCGCATATGCTAGGATGATGTAAAGACACTTCACCGTCCTTGCATGCTGGTGGTGGTCAGAGGGTTTCTGTTTTCTGTTAATCAGAAAGATTATCCAGTCAACTGTCTTCAGCTTCCTTTACTTAGATCTTTGTCCTGTTGGTTCCTGCTTCTCCCTTCTTAAATTGTGTTCCATTTCAACACTTTTTAATCGCCAGCCCTCATGCCACTGTGATTTTGCATCTGTAAACCAAGGAATCAAGCATTTCCTGCTTAAATCTGGATTGTTTCCCCTGTTTGGGTGCTCCATGGATGCACCATTACCTCTTGTGCTTCCTGTTGCATCAAACTGATGCTCACGCACATATTTGAATGTGAGAAACAGGGGAGAGAGAGAGCATGTTCCCATTTCCATTCTTGCTTGGCAAACAAACACTACATCCCACAATGTTTCTCACAGCAGATTGTAAGTGTGCCTGAGAGCGTGGAGGGATAGATTAGAGTGAAGAAAGAGCTAGCAGAGGCAAGTAGGTATTGTCTACTGAGATTCTGTAAACAACAGCAACGCTCAAGGGAAGACAGTTGTGTATGTCGCTGCATGTTCAGGGCGAGTCTCTGGTGACAACAGCTTCAGGAAAGGAGCTAAACTTGTAGTTATGAATATTCCTGTCCATCATTTTCTCCACTAATATATTTTAAAATGATTAGGCAACTGACAGTCTGTCGCAAAAGGCCAAAAATGGCTATTTTTCTCCTGCAACACTCAATTTGACTTACGCTGTGGTGAGTTGAATGCCTCCATAAAGTATTTAGCAGCAGAAAGATTACGGTGGCTCGATAAAGAGAAGCCGCTGAGCGTCAGAATACTTATCGTGAGTCAGCTAATGATGGAGCGTGTTATCTGTGCTACGCTCAGCACTCCTCAGCTCCTCTCTCCCTCTGCCAGTCAAAGTGGGGACAGAACAATATGGTGACGAAAAGAAATAAAACACAGTGTGAGGATCAGCAGTTTTTGTTCTCCTTAGAATGAGAACATTTAAGACTTTGTAATCCCTGAGTCTTTGCGGTCGAAAACATTTAACGCTGATATTTAGTGGTAATTTTATCCCACATAACTTGGAAGTACAGCCAAATATGGCCTGCTGCTTTCCTATTTCTTATTCAGCCAATAACCTCTTGAACCTAACGCTTTCAAAGCCCTCTTTCCTCTCAAGTCAACCACAGAAATAGAAGTCCAACAATGCCACCGGTGCAAGTACGCAAGCCCCAATTAAAACCAAACTGTGCTTGATGGCGGTGGGGTTGCATTTAGTGTAATTGTATATCCAGCAGAGTTATCCATCTATGAATAAATCATGCTGAATGTGAAACTCTGCCACAGGAAAAGCCCCACAAGCATGTGCGAGTGAGAGGAAGAGAGAAGGTCCCGTCTTATGCAACAGCCAGGACTGCATTCCCAGGCAACTTGTTAGAGGATGCCTCAGATCTGCTGTTGCCATAGCAACTTACTCTGTAGTTTGCATGTTTTACTGTCTTAGTAGCAATTGAGGACTTCAGGGGAAAAGCTGAGATAAACTGAGTCTCTCACATTGCAGCCCATTTAAAAATCCAAATTAAATCTTTGTAAATGTGTACTGAAATAAAAAAGAATTTATTTCAACTCAAATTAAATTTATAATATAGAAATTAATTGCACAAAGAGTGATACATTTCGGGGATTTACCTCTTTGATGTTTAAAATTGTCAGTCTACCTTCCCGTATTTAACAGACTATGCAGTCTGGTTGCGGCTTCTTTTGCATGAAATTCTGCAGCAGTGTGGTTTGACAGGTCAGTTAGGAACAGCCTTTAACTCTGCAAAAGGTTTTGGGACGAACGAGAAACAGTCCACTCCCATTTCTCCTTAAGATGTTGTCTTTGGCAAAGAATTGTCTCAATAAATTGGGCGCAACAGCTTTTGCCCTGGAAAGTGTCTGTGTGGTGGCTCTTTGAAATAACTCTAGCTTTAGTTCATACCCCCACACTTTAAATGTGCTCTGTGTCACAATCCTATCAGTGGAGCAGTTATTCCTGTGACGGGTGCATTATGTTCAACTACACTTTTTCGTCCCCTAAGCCTTGTATTTATATGGTTGGGTGCAACACACCGAACAATCATCTTCCTCAGTGATTACTTTTTGCACCTCACTCTCCCCTAGAAGTGTGTCAGGTAACATTTTTGTAATAAAATCCTTTATTTATAGTCCTGTTTATCATTACGTTATTTTGTTATCTTATGAAAAATATGTGGCATTCAGGAGTGTAAAATTGCATATAATGATTCAATGAGAATACAAGTGCTGGTTAGATGCTTGCAACTGAACATGTTTGCATATCTGTTAAAGTTATTATTCAACTTAATTTAACTTTGGGACAGTGCTGTAAAAACTGTTATTGTAAAACTCTCAAATCCCACTGAGAATCGTTCCAGCTCATACTTGTTATCCTTGTTCAAATGTGAAGAAGCCTTCTGGATGACAACTAAAATCTTCACAAAACAAGAGCAGAACCTGCGTGGCTTTCTACCCAAGCACCGAGGATCCAGTTTAGTGATCCTCTGGTTGAAGAGTTTGATTTTAGAACGCTTTATTTATAATCATGTGTTTATGGAATTGTTCTATGCTCATAAAATTTTAGTTAGAATTTTCTGAGAAACAGAATTTTAGACATTTGGATATATATATATATATATATATATATATATATATATGATAGAAAAATAAGTGTATGCAAAATGTGTAATGAATCTATTTCTAGTTTAAATTTTGCATGAATTTATATCTGCATCCAATTTAAAGGATACTGTTTCATGACAGTAAAGATGCAGTTGCCTTAAAAAGATATCTTATAGCGAAACTGATCTCCAAAACAATACACCACCCACAGTGTCACCCACACTGCTCAACCTAACAAAGACAAATTAAAAACACTTTCCTTCCTAAAGTTATTTTCCTCTCTGCAGCCCCATAATCAGATGCTGGCGTATGGCGCTAATGATTTATTTGGAGATGGCAGTGATAACAACAGTCCAGTTTAAACCCTGGCTTATTTCCCTCCAATGTCAGACAGAACATCACAAGCACAAAGTCTAGCGGAGCACTGAAAGATTTTCTGTGATCCTAATCTGAACAAAATCAGATCTGCAAAAATGAGGCATATTAGCAACATTTAAGGGGTAATGCTGATAAGAGTAATTGATTAATTAGCCCGCGAATGATCTTTGTGCCGCTAGAGTTCAGTGCACCAAGAAACACAGAAGCACAAGTTGATTTGAATAGAGGAGGCTTGCATGCTACTATGTGGAGTAAAGGTAAAGACATCTGACAGTGAATGGTTATTTACAAGTGAACATCCCTGTTGCATACATATACCAATCTTATTTCCTTGCAGTGAAAAGGAAGAGCAACTTTCTGAAATCTCCTTGCACTAACTTTAAAGCTGCAGATTATTCAGGGGCCCTTGTAGCTTTGCACGTTCAGATGTTCAAGTTGTACCCGTTCTTTTTTCGAGAGTAGTCCAAGATCAGCCGCATTGTTCAAACCTTTCTCAGATTTTGAATACTATTTAAGTCTGGACTTTGACTGGGCCATTCTAGCACACTAATATCTAAACACTGCCATTGTAGGTCTGGCTGCAGCTTTAAAGTTGCTCTCTAGCAGCTTCTAACCTCATCACTTCCAACAAAAGGACTTTCTAGTGTTCCCTGCCTTCCTGTTTACAAACGGCAGAATTGACTTTCTGTGGTTTTCTTTGAACAAGGAATTTGTCTTTCCACTGTACAATAAAGGCCGGGTTTGCAAAGTGCATGACTAATACCTGTACTGTCAATACCACCTTGGCTGTGACTTTTTGCAGTTCTTCTGGGGTTGCTATTGGCCCTGAGAATAAATTATACACAGGTGGCAAAGGTTAGTAGAATAAAATGGGGGTGATTTCAAATGCAGGCCACACTTCACAATTTTATACTTGGTGGTGGTCTATCATGTAAAAACCCAATAAAATAATGTTGATGTTTGTGATTCAAACTTAATAAAATGTGAGGGTGGGGAGGGGGGAAATCAAGTGATATAAATACTTTTGCAAAACACTATAATTTGCTGGGGCTTGAAAAAAAGTTCACTTTCAGTCACAACTTGGTAAAGCCGGTTCTGCCCAAAATGATAAGCGAGAAATAACTTGGGCTGGCCTAAGTTCAATTTTTGCTGTAGTAATTATTGATTCACATCCAAGCATATTTTATTTAATTGCTCAATTAATGCTGTTGCACACTAACAGATGATGTAGCAGAGATGTTGGTTTAAGACCTCATTCAAGGTAAAAATGTCCTTTAAACAACTTTATTTTCCTCTATTTTGCCAAGTTTCCTGACTTTAGAGGTACTAAAAAAATACAGATTTTTGCATGGTTAATATAGCTAATTAATTTTCTCTGTATGTATAATTGGTATAATGGAGGGTCTTCTCTTAATGAGATCATAAAGTACCCTGCAGTGTACATCACCTGAGGATACTTGTGGCCTCAAACACATTTATGTCACACGTTTTGGTTTGTGATTGAGCAAATCTTGAACCATAGATATGCTCTCGTGGAGTGCTTGACAAATAGTTGAGTCAAATCTCTCAGGCCCTCACAGGACATCTGGATTTATACTGACATCAAACTGCACAGAGGTGGACTCCGACTTCCAAATTAATTGGTTGCTGTGGGACTTATTTTTGGATATCAGAGAAGTTGTAGTAAACACAAACGTTTAGCGGACTATTCATTTCTCCTGGCAAACGATTTGAAACTGTGCAATATTAAACGAAATATTAAATGAGTTCCAGTACCAAAATGGAGCTCATTTCCAGTCTGGAAATCTGTTCCAGTACAAAACATTTACAGTGTAATGTTGTGCATTTGTTTTATTTAATAACCCAGTTAATACTTATGAATCAATATCAGATGAAAAGACTCCTAAACCTAAGGTGTGAATCATACCCTGTCTACACATAACCGTCAGTTTTATGAATAATATTTCTGAATGTGATTTTTTTTCAGGTCCATCTGCTCTAAACAGATTATCCACTTCTGCATGTCTCTCATTTTTAAGCACACTTTGCTTTCTCCGTGTACACTACGGTAAATCAGCTTTAATTGTCAATATCAAGGCAAAAGCACTCCTTTGGGCCTACTACCTTCCCCAGGCAGTAACTAAAAACACATGATTCTGGTAACAATTCAATGGAGACAGCTGGGTGATTGAGTCACCAGCTCCAAAATCCATCAGAATGAGCTATAATGTGATGAAAGGAAACATGGAAAACATGGATATCAGCCTCAGGAGTGGATGAGGACTGCTGTTTGACTGGAAGAAACACACAGTAGCAGAGGAAGCACATTGACAGCAGGTGTTCCAACTGATTGATGACAGGCCAGCCTTGTAGACCATTCTCAGCTGATATCCCTACTTCACGCTATTTTTACTCTCACCCCCAGGGGTCTGCTGGCAGCCTCTTCCACTGAATCTTGTCAACAAGCCATTTTTGAGTCTCTGTGAGGTGAGCTGGAGCCATTCATCATGTCAGACTGACTCGCACATGTGTAGTTATGAGTGAGAATCTGTGTGTTGTCAGCTCGAGAATGACAGGCATGTTGAGGGAAAGTGGTTTAGAGACGGGTCACCATTTAGCAACAGCAGCAAAAGGTTTCCTCACAAACATGTATTCTTTACAGTCAATACAGAAGGAGGGTCTGCCGGCCTCCTGCAACTTGGTTTCTGTCATACTTACTGGCACCACTCATAAATGGAAAAAAAAAAAAAAATGGAAAAATGATTAAAAAAAACAATAAAAACCTTTCAGAGATTCCTAGCTCCATCTAGCACTTTATTTTAAATCTGTGATGGTGAGAATTTTGGTAAACATTGTGACGACAAAATCAAGTGCAATGCACACCTATTTTCTTCTATCCTGTCTTTTTCATCTGTGCTTCCACCACTTAGCGACCTTCAAGGATTTTGGACAATGTCACTTGTGTCCGATGTGAGCAACTGTCGTTATCAGACTCTGCCCAACTGGCTAAATGTTACATTAGCATGAAAAATGCAAGTTCATAACACTTGGAATATATTAGCCAACAATTATAGCGCTCCCAATTGTCCTTTGCAATTTAAATATTGCGCACACTGATATTGCGTTGATGTTATTGTTGCGATAAGTTGTGCCTTCATGCATAATGCTATATGTAACGGAAAATAAACCCCATGGTTACACTATTTCATTGTAAAACATGAGAGTGGCAGCATCATGCCGTGAAAGAGGTTCTTTTTTTTTTTTTTTTTCGCTTGGACAAAACACTGTCCATGTAATCTGACTGAAATGTCTGTCTCTAGATGAGGCAATAGCCCAAAAGAATAGCAAATGTGATTATAATAAAAGTTGAATGTGTGAAATACTGAATCAAAGCGACTGAATTCAAATTCATGCCAAACTTTTCAAATTTGTATTTTTATATGCTTTTGTTATCTGTAAATTATTCTAAATATATAATATAACATTAGGCATTTTTTCTTTCCTTTCACAAATGTATGTTATTTTATAATGGTCTATCAAATGAACATAAAAAAATAGAGATGTATAAATACATTTGGAAGACACTGTAACAGCTCTTTTGTTGCATTTTAATTCAACTTGACTGTTGTCTTATTTTTTGTCCCGCAGGCTTAAAATGTGAATTTGCAAACTGACTGCAAATAAACGAGCTTACGGGATCACTTAATGAACACCGGGAGTCACAATTGAAAGAGGAACAAAACTATTTCTGGAGCCGGTTCATCCCTGTTCACTTCTTTGCCTCTTGTTCTTTGTCGGTAAGATTACTGAGTCTAGGAAAACATGAATTACAAAGTGTTCAATATTTGCAGGTGTGACTCAGAGTCAACAAACTGTTGCGTTCAGGGAAATCTGTGTGAGAGTATGTGATCCCACTGTAAATGAGAACAGGTGCTGCACAGCCTTGCAGCATTTTTTTTTTTGCAGAGAAAAGTGGCCCATTGGAGCAAAACAGAAGTATAAATTAGCATGGTGCAAGGTGAGACAAGCATGCAGCCAAGCATGTACGATGGATTACTGCTGTTCTGCATGAATTAACATATGATATATGAAACATGCTGTGAATCGGTTTCACTCAACGGTCAATTATATACAATTTAATAACTAATTATGTTTCACCTGTCATACTTTACCACTGAACAAATGCAAACACAAAGGAGTTATGGTTTAATTGATGCTTGCTCAGCTTTCTGGTAATGCCATGGGTTTTTGTCAACTAGATAAAGCCAATAGATAATAAGTAATTACTTTGTGTTATTAATGCTGCACACTCTTAAAGAGAACAGGGCATCACTCACTAAGTACTGCAGGGCTGCTTAGAGCAAAAACCTGATCGCAAACAAGATTAAGAGGGATGAATGTGCAAAGACTGGTTCCGGATGAGCTACATTAACAGCATCCAAGGAGCAAAGAGCTGGTGTAACACAAAGACGTAAAGTTAAATGCTGCTAATTAAGGAGTTCCTGCGTTTTACCCTATGACTGAACCATTAATGTCGGGCCTTGTGATAAATCTGGATAAAGTCAACGCTGATAGCCAAGGTATCTTTAACCAATTGTCTACTGCTTCTTTGAATTAAATGGTCTTACTTTTGTTTATTTGAGATCTTTTTACTTTTTTGGGGGAATTGTTAGATGTAATTAATTTAGCAAAACATAAAAACATAATAATATTATTCATTAGCATGAATTTCGTCCACCTAAAAACCCTAAAAGTATTTAAATTACAGTTTGGATTTTCTTACAGTTCCGGTGTTAAGTTATGCTACTGTTGACAGAGGTGTTTATTTTGAGGTTTTTCACACATCTCGCGATGCCTATAAGTGTTGTATTTGGCACTCTGAATGAGACTGTAAACGTTAAGGGAGGCTTTTTAGGTGCGAGGAGGAAATAGAACTGGGTGAAATACTCGAGGACAGTGATGAAATGTTTGGACATTTAGTGTCACCCACTGTAAAAATATGGAATATATTTGAGGAAAAACCCCTATTAACGTTTTATATAAAAACCCTCCGGCTCAGTAGAAACTGACCTGCTGTGGGAAACGTGGGAGAGCTCATTCAGCGTTTTAAATGTAAAAAAGGTTGTGAAAATTAATATCTTGGACAAGTGTGATACAACACTTAATGCCATGAATTAAACAATCCATCATACACTGAGATACAAACGGTCCTTCCCCTTGATTTCAAACTAGAGTCCATAAATTAAGCCTGAGAACAGCTACTGCATGGAAAATGTTGCTTTGTGAAAAATTTAAGGTGCAATGGCAGAAGGAACTACTGCGACTTGAATTCACAGTTGCAAAATTCAAAAGGAATGAGGTATAATTTCAGAAACTTGGTGAACAAATGTGGTTTTTAACAGCACATTCAGTGACAAATTACAATTTTTTTATGTCCACATAGAACTTAGACATTACGTTGCCATAATTATCCCTTTAGGAAGTAGGCTCTTAGAGGTGAGAGCACACCATATACTATTAACCCCTCGATCCTGAATCACTGTCAGCTGGTGCTGCTTATCACACACCGACTGACCTGCGTGTCACAAGGGTAGTTGGTCAGAGGATGTAAATTGATTGAACACATTCAGCAGCCACAAAAAGAAGCCCGCTTGTCGCATCTAAGGAGCACCAGGTCAACGTCCTAAACAAAGACATCCATTCGGTAGCATTCTAGCGCTTTTTTGCATAACTGCTTTGTCTAAAACCAGCTCTAGTGAGATCTAATTTCCAAACAACCCTCCTTCTTAACTCACGTAGGAGGAGAAATCACTTGTTGATGATTCAAATGTTCCCTGATGGCGAGGGAATGAAGCAGGAAGAGTCTGAAAAGCTAAGCTTGAGAAAATTCTGTTCTATTATAAATGGCAGTTTCCTCCAGTATTTGGAGCAGCGAGCATTGTTACTGCCTTATTTATCAGTATTATATGTCACTACTGGAGAAGCAGGGTGGAGAAGTATGAAATAATTTTTAGTATGATTCGCTTCTCCTGGTTTGCAAATCTGCTAAAGAGACCTGGTCGTAAAGGCAGGTAAATATACAACAAAATCTAAAGAAACTAAAAATAAATTCAACTGTCAATTCAATACAGCAAGTGAACAGCAAAGCCCTGGGCAAAAAAAAAGGAACTTAACTTTTATAGCCAGTTGAAATTCTTTCAGGTCTCTTCCATACATTATTGCATGAAAGATGATGTGCATAATTAGAAAAGGTCGATGCATCTAGATATGACGAAGACAACTTGGTCAAGTCAACAGTAGTTCAAATAACCAGTCATTACAATGGAGATAGGTGAAGGAATACCATAGCTGAACACTTCAGAGCTTCAAAACCGGTGCAACCCCTGTCTGCTGCTCACACCACAATTTACACTGGGTCACCAAAACTGGACAGTGTCAGATTAGACAAACATGTCCAGTTTCAGATTCGGACTTTAGAATTTGGTGAAAGCATCTCAGCAGTTCATAGTTTTAGAGGAAGATATTTTTCCTGACACTCAATGAGCTTCTTAATTTGTGAGAAGTGAGAAGGCGAGAAACACATTTTGGTTAGCCACTCATTGCATCAATTACGTCTTTCACCACCTTCGCAGAAGCATTTCTCTGTTGCTTTCTGAATACGGACTAATTTATTGTCCAACATCTATATTCATGGCTCTGTGTACATTTAATTAAGGGCACTCTTTAATGAACCAAGAGTAAAAATTCCATTTAAGATTTAGTTTGGAAGTAAGCTGCAGAAGATGCATCAAAGAGTTAAATAGGAATTTAATTAGAGGCTGCAGTCGGTTGTCAATTTGAATTATTAGGTGAGGTTTAATCATACAGAATCCAGTTTTGTCACTGTGACAATTTCCCGAGCATCTTTTAATCACCCTCGCCAATTATTCTGTCCTTTGAGCATATGTTCACTATGTTGCTACCAGCTCTTAGCTCGACTGCAGCGGCAATGATGTCTGGGCCGAAGGGAAATCTCTGTGACTTGCAGAGCTCATTTTGTGTTCACCTAAGTTGCACTGAGGTTAAGAGCTAATAGAGCTGTACACTGGGTAGTCACTGAAGTACCGCATCCCCAAGATCCCTCACAGCGGAAGCACATGTACCCAAATACATCAACAATATTATGAACAAAGCATGTCTACTCTCATTAGGACAGAGCAGATAGAAAATAAGCGTCATTTTGTGCAGGCTGATGCGATTCTACGGCAGAAATATTCTTTCCCCGGAGCTCCTGAGTCAGAGCATGATAATGTGATTTTGGTGCAATCGCATGAACTACAGTGCAAGCCGCATGAAGGGAGGGACAGTGTTTGGCCATCTGCCAAATGAGCAAAAAATAACTCCAATGTCCTACTGTAAGATGTGTGCTGTATTCATTATCTCCCACGTCATGGTGATTCAGTGTCAGCATCTGTCATAGGCCAGCAATACAGGACTGAGACTCATTGTTACATAAAGGGATTTGTTTTTGTGTGAGCTCAAGCTGTTTAAACCCACTGAGTTGTGAACATTTTGCCAAAATAAACCGATAAGTGCCGTTCCATAGGAAGAGGACAGTGGCGGCGCAAAGTCAAGTGTCAATTTGGTTCAAAATGAAAAAGACTTGACCTCTCATTCTTTGACCTGCAAGGCAATATGAATAAAACTCTGGTGTTCGAGTGGAAATTCAGAAAGGTGAAAATGGAATTGCTCACAATTCACCGAAGTGCTCCACTATTCGTTTTGTTTTTATTTTTTATTTTTTTTTTTATCTGCAGCAGAAAAGAATACTTTTGAGCAATACGGCGAGGAATTGTTTGAATGGTTTTTTCACTAAGTAACTCCCATAATAAAAGACTATAATAAGATACTGACAAATGGTTAATAACTCCTGGATGGAAACTGTAACACAGAGAAGGGCGTTTGCAGAAAAGTGTGGCATTAGCTCTGTGATCATTTCCTAAAAACAGAACAGAAGACGCAGGAAGAGAGAGGGAACCCTGGTAGGTGGGGTCGTGACATACTGAAGCGGGAGGAGTGTCGTCCAGCTTCAACAGTCTGTGGTAGTCTGTGGTATGCAGACTGTCCATACCACAGTCTGCACTGTGGTATGGACAGTGTGTGCAAATATGAACAGACCACAACCACTTGACTCTGCATCGACTGTTCAGAATTGGATAAATATGTGGAAGCTTCAAGGCTTCAGGACTCCAGCAAACCACAGAAAGAACCCCGTCCCCCTGCCGCAATGGACTAGTGGCATCAGCAATTACCAACAACTGGTGGTTGTTGAGCTTAATCACATGAACTGCAACACTCATAAGAACCGTTTTAAACTGAATATGCAAATATGACCAAAAAACAAGACACATTTGTGAGAGGGCAAATAGCTTTTCCCAGCAAAGAAAATCCAGTGGAAATTTGGACAAGAGTAACCAAAATCGCTCATGACTCTCCGGTGCTGCTCTCTGACAGCAGCCATCGCTCTCAAACTCAAATTCATTCTTCTGAACACTCACAGCCTATACATAGCAACGGGGCGCTTGCGATCCAGAGGCAACACAGTGCATCATCTGATATCTCTCACCTGTCTCACGCTTGGCTGGCCAAGAGAAGCAGCTGCAGAGATTTCACTAATACAACCGTGGCAAGACACCGAGGGAATCTGCTGGGGCTTAAATATGGTAAATTTGTGGTCCACTGTAATCACAAGCATCGCTAAGGCACCATGATTTCAGGGAGCAGTGATTAATTTTCAGAGAGACAAGATACACGAGAGGGCCTCAATCAAATATGCAGGGTGAGCGTGACAAAAGAAACAGAAGAGAAGTGATGGTTGTGCTGGTTCATTCAGGGAGTTTTAGTCCCATTACTTTAATTGGTTCTTGATGCTGAAAATGTGAAGAGTTCATGGGTGAAAAACCACAGAGAAATTATCACCTTTTCGCCAGGCTTTTGTGTCTGTGTTTAAAGAGAAAAGGGAAAGAAAGGTAAGAATAGGAAGAAAACAGCGAGGGACTCCCAGAGGCCAGGTCTGGATTTTTAATAAGGAACTCTGAAGAGAGATGCAGAGTCCTGAGGGAGGAGACCTCAGCTCTGGTGGGCGCAGCAGTGGGAAGCAAAGGACAATCATATTAAGTAGAAGACAAAGGCAGGAGAAATTGAAGTAAAAGAGAGAAGACTGGATAAATGATAGGCATTCAGGCACAGAGATCCTGAAGTTGAGGATGCTTTTAGGTCTACAAAAGAACTAAAAGCAGCTCGAAGAATATAAATTGAACAAAGAGAGAAAAATGTCAACGAGCTAAGAAGTGATCATAATAATAATAAAAAAAAAGTACCTCATTAAACATTACTTTCTTTCCCGAATCAAAATATTAATGACCGTTCTAAGCTGATCCCATATTTGACCTCATGCTCCAGGTGGAAATATCAGGAATGAATGTTTCAACTTACATCATTATTGTCTAATTCACTGTCATCGTCCTTTCACTGCTGCTGCCCCTTCATCTGAGCACACACGCTGGACAGACTGTCACAGTAAGTACTGCATCAGTCCAACTTTCTAAAAGTAGTTCGTAGTGACAGTTGAACTTTTCATAAATTGTCATCTACAACCACCAGCTTATTGTGATATTATGTAAAAAGACCAACCAAGGTGGGGCTTACATTTGAGGTGAACCAAAAAAAAAAAAATGTGTTCTGGAACTTACAAAAGTGATCTAATCAGTTAACTGTTTTTGGCACAAGTGATACGGGAAAAATTAAATGTGGAATAAGGTCAGATGAAACCAAAAGTGACACTTTTGGAATACATGCAAAACGACAAGCCACGTCACACTGAAAACCATCATGTCACGGAACTCAAATAAACTTGTTACAACCAAGGTATGTGGAGAAATAAAATCTATGAAAGCTTAACTCATTGGACATTAACAGGGCCAGAATGCCACAGTGGGAGCCATTTCACTCAGAAGATATAAAACTAAGGGAACAATTCACACACAGTCACCAAAATTGGACAGTAAAAGATCTGAGAAAAATTACCCTTTCTAATAAATCTCATTTTCAAAGCAATATACAGACAGCAGGACTAGAACGCGGCATAAACTACATAAGACACTGATCAATTCTACCTTGTATTTAGGCATGTTGTGGTAGGGAGATATTTTCTTGGCACACTTTTATCAAATGAGCTTGGCGTAAACAACTTAGCCTTGTTTTACATGGTGACTGGCCATGATGAAGCATTCATTTTTGAGTGTCTTTACCAAAGAAAGCATCCAGAGATTAGTCTCACACTTCCTCCAAACCTTGTTGTCAGATTTTAACATAAATGTAACAGCTGTGGCATGGTTGTACCTGTTAAGAGTTTCTAATGTCAAATTTCAGACTTAAATCTGTGACAGTGGTAGAGTGAAACCCCCCCCTCCCAAAAAAAAACAAACAAAAAAAAACAGACAACTTTGATTCCAACTTCTGCAAAGACTGCTTGGAAGCTCTTCCCCTGTATCTTTGGCTCCTCATTACTTCAGCCGCTGATTTGGCACTCCTGGTGACTCAGAGGCAGACAGATCGATGGCACCAGAGTGTGAGAAATGGAGAGGTGTTCCATTTCGGTCCTCAGAACAGCTACATCCCCACACATTTGTCATGCCAGATTAAACGGCATGAAATATCTAAGGCAGTGCCAGCCAACTGCCACAACTTTCTCCTCATGGACTTCTTCATTATGTTTGCCTGATATGATTTTATATGTCAAACTTGTAGGCGGCCCCCTAAGCCATTAAAAAAAATCCACTTCAAATGTTGCGAGGGTAAGTATTAAGTGTGAGAATATTAAAGCAAGGGAGAAAGGAGAGTTGAGTGACAAAAAGTGCCGCTTTTGGGATTTTGTGTACGTGTGTGTTACTCAAAAAAAATGCAGGTGAGGAAAGTAGAGTGAGCAACTTTAGTTACTTGTAATGAAGTCAAAGGATTGACTGTCCACTGCACTTTTCCTTTTGGCTGGTGTAAGGAAAAAAAAAAAAAAAAAATCACAGCTTGGAGTTTTAAATAGCATGATTTCTAAATCCCCCTCCTGCTCTGGTCAGCGCCAGGCATCTTTTAGTTGTCATATTCTCTCCGCTGACTCCCTCCCATATACTGTCTTTTAGTGACAGAAAGCTGCTGCTTTGCCATCACCACAAACACTAAGCTGCTAAAACAATGTGTTGGCCTCCCAGGGCTGAGAACAGCACTGCAGAAATATTATTGAAACGCTGACCACTACGGCGCTGCGCTGCCTGTGAACAGAGCTGGAAAAGACCAGGAAAGCTGCCGTCCTCAATCTAATGTGGGAGACATGGCAAGCTGAATGCCATTTTTTTTTTTATTAAGTAATTGGAGCCATGAATTTTCGATTACTTTCACAGAGTTACCAAGGACTAAAACAATAAAATATTTTTAGCATCAAGCACAAAAATAATTTGTATTTTTCCAAAGCACCCTATGAACATAAGATTATAACCATAAAATACGATTAAAAGATTATAAAATTAGAAGATCATAACTGCGTACAATCCACCCATTTGTCATCATTTTCCAGCTCCCTTTTGGATCTCAACTTGTTCCTAGACCAGAAGCTATGTCCTCTCCAGTCGGTGAGTTCAGGGTTTACACTGGAATCTCCTCTCAATTTCTTCAAAGGAAGGCGGCCAGAAGGCATTCTGATTAAATGGTTGAACCAGCTGATCTGACTCCAAAGAGGAGGAGCAGTGACTCAACCCTGAGCTTTTCCCCTGGATGACAAAGCTCCTCATGCCATCATTCAGGCTAATTGTTTTACCTCCCTGCAAAAGAAGCTCAATGTAGTTGCTTCTATCTGCAAATATATTATCCACATCCTATGAATTTGACTGGAACAAAGTATTCTGCTGGTAAATGACTCTGACCGGTATATCACATGGAGCAAAGACTGTTGTACTAAAACATAAAATCAAAGCTCATTAGAAAACCCTGTTTACGATGCATTTACAATTCTGAATTTACAGGATGCGCACTGAAATTTGTTTAATCTTTGGCAAGCAAAATGCTACATTTACGCACTGAAGGCATTTCAATGAAAAAAGCCATCAAAGCAAAAGTACTTTAACGTTTTTCAAATTATAGTCTGGAAGATGTTGTAGAAATACTGTAGTGATATGGTTTAACCACTGTATTTAAATATCACAAATAAGTGCCGTTTTCTCTATGCTTCATTAGCACTTAGACTACAGAATGGTCAGAGTAGATGACTGACGTTGAGAAACACTGGACTAGACCATTTTAAGGAGTTATGCAATTGTTTTGCTTTTTTCTTTACCTCTTTCAGACATTGTAAATGAGAAATTGTTCTTAATGTTTCGCCAGATGAAATAAAGGTCTAACTAGCTTTCAAAAACCTGAAAACTTAAATAAATGCTGTCTTCTGAGAGGCATCACTTGTGTACAAGCTAAACAGTTCTGTTCAGGTTCAAACAAACACATTTATGCCAAAACCTAAAATGTTTCTCTTTTGGATAACTAGCGACAGAAAGCACCTGAAACCAGAGTGGACTATTATGGATTTTTAACCTCGCCTTGTTATACTCTGCAGCATCAGTACCCTGCTCACACCTACCAACAGTACTCTTTTACATTGAATACTGACCTTGACCAGCAATCTGGCACATGGAGCATCCTATTCCTCTAGCTCACATACAATGTAAATGGTTTTCAGAAAATTAAAAATCCATGTGGCCCAATTTAATAAAAGACAAGGTTTCTATGCTTAGAGGGGATGTGCATTAAGGCCTAATTATATTACCTATAACTCCAAGATGCAGTTTGGTCTCTTGGGGAAACAGCCATAGATGCCATGCCTGAATATGAAACAGCTGCACAACAACAAAAGGAAGCAAATATCAGCTTTTCAGAAACATTATATAGAGAAACAAAGATTTGACTTTTTCAAAAACAGAAGAAAAATATCTGCTTAAAAATAATAATAAGCCGAGGCCTTAAACCAAGAAGTTAAAATCGAAGATTGGGAATATGTAAACCCAATATACAAACATACATATGAAAAGTTCACTCTGGCCAAGCAAAGAGTTGCTTACAAAAGAGCTGGAGCTAATTAGTTGTGAACCAGGTGATGCACTCAGTTACTGGAACAAAAGATTTCCTAATTTCTTTGAGCTCAAAATGTCATCATTTTAACTTGTTTTCCAAGTTAAAATGATGACATTTTAACTTGTTTAAATGTCATGTTACCTCATGCAAAAAAGTTGGACATCTGCTGTGGGATGTGATGCGTGGATTAGTGCTCAAATAGTTTAAAGTCGTGAGAAGCAAACTAAATGTACTTAGAATGCAAAGTAACGTCTTGTGATAAAACAACAAAAAAAAAAAAAGCTTTGTTTAGCCACCATTTTATCTCCTTCTACAATTGCAGTTAAAATAATCCAGAAACCAACCATAAATACCATTAACAAGTTCACTCCTAGTTCCCTGTTTCTTCCCATCTTTGCTTCCCATCGCATCCCTAATGCATTACCTCCCTTTGCCCTTTTCTTTCCTGTCATGTTATTTTTTTTCTTCTCTCGGAGAAGTTCAGGGCCTCTGTGAAGGTCTGGTTAATGATGAAATACTCCCTGCCTCATTTGATGGCAATAAAGGATTTGTTATGCTTCAGTGTTGCATCAGCTGAAGGACGGGCGTCTAATTTTCTCTTAAGAAACAGCTTCTTTCCTTGCCTCCACACAAGTAATGTAAAAAGAGACTGATAACAGCCATCTGACCTTGATTGTATCTTTTAGCCTTTGTCTTCAGTGGGTCAAGTTTGAAGTCAGGTGGGGCCCACTGAAACATATTCTCCCTACCATTGTTCAGTAATAGCTCGGAGTTCTTAGTTTCTTATGTTTCTGTTTGGAACAATACTTATTTTGTCGATGTATTTTGCACTGTGCCTTTTCCTCCCCATTGTTGAGTCATTTCTTCCAATAAGTTGAAACACGTTTGAGGCATGGTTCATTTTTCCCAACAATCCAAAGAAAGGCTGTAATTGGTAATGAACAATGCCTTTGGTCTTCTTCCTTGGAGAGTCACTGCAGAATGGATGGCATGAGCACAGATTATTCTGTATGTTCACTGAGCACTGTGCCTGCAGCATACGGAGCTATTATGCAAACTGTGCATTGCTTACAACAAAAACCCTGGAGAAATCAGTTGCCAAAGATGATCACAATTTTTAAGTTTTAAAGTGGTTGGGAAGTGCATGGTTGTTTGAGTCACCCTTAAAGTCCCTGAAAGATCTGTAGTCTCTGGACAAATTTAAATCCACATCTTTGGTGGATATTGACTTAAAAACTTATTTTTAAGGCCTTTAACATCACCCTCATTTTTATCTCCTTCCACATATTCTGTACTAGGTTTACGTCAGGACTTTGACTGGGTCCCTCCAAAAAATTAGTATTCCTCCAGATAGAAAATGATTACTTTGAAGAGACAGAAAGATAGACTGTCAGATAGATACAGATGTGTTGTATATTGCACTAGGAGCTGCTCTGAACACTATCTGCATATGCCTGCAGGCCACAGGCTGAGAAGCAACCAGCTGTTAAATGGAAATTGACAAAGTCATCACTCGATGCAAGCAATATGTGTTGATCAGTATTCAAGATGTCCTGTGGTTGATTGGGAAGGACGTATGTGTATCGTTTCACATATACATCTGTTTCCTGGGGTTGAATTATCACTGGAGATTAAAGTGACAGTATTGTTTGCTCTGTAGCTTGATGGCCCAGGTGACCAGTGGAGTTTTGTGCAAACGACTAAGACCACATTTTATTTTTACCAGTTTTTCAGCTGTGGAATTGGTCAGATATTCTTCTCATTTTTACACTTTAGAACTAATTACTAGATGTAAGTCTTTTTAATCAATAATTAAAATGTAAAAAAAAAATTGAAATGGCGTGTGAATTTGAAGATTTTAATGAAAATGATGTACAAACTTACAAAAAGCATGAGGAGCCAGGGCAGATAAAAAAAAAACATAATCCACAGAGGAAAAACCAGCAAGGAGATATGGGGAATACCCAAGGTAAAACAGGAAAGTAACAGAAGGAACCAGACAGGAGTAACTGAGAAAGAGGTGCTTGAGTACTGAGTGGTTGAAAGCTGAAACAATGGACCCGGGTTAGTTAGCTAACTGATTGCAGATGTGAGGGGAGAAATCAAAAGGCAGATCTGAGGAGACAGAGAGAAAAAGAGAAAAAGAAAGATGGAGAGAGAGAGGGAGAGAGAGAGAGAAAAAGAGAGAGACAGAGAGGAAGAGAGAAGGTGTGGCACAGGGGACAACGGAAATTACACATGGGACTAGGAAATAAACACTAAAGAATGAGGAGACATAAATAACATAGTTAAACTAAAGCACAAAGAATAACTTGACATAAAATTAAACAAACCATAATACTAATTATTAACTGAAATAAAGTAAAACAGAAACGAGGCTGATATAATTAAGGAAACTAAGGAACACAGAATAAATCTAGAACAAATAAATCTAACTCCAAAACAACTATTAATCCAGGATACTAACAAAAAACAGCTCTAAAAAAATCACAGTAGTCCAAAGAAGCAACACACAAATAGTCATGGGAACCCTCAAAGTATTGCAAAACTTTCCTGATGCTTCAGGATATCCCTTTCAGCCAGAAAGCGACACACATTTTCCCATTAAAATTATCCATACATGCACACACTGCCTACACTTCTCGCTGGCGTCCCCTCTCTTCATGTCTGAACGAGAAGGCCACAAGACCACTGTTATCATGCTCGATTTGGTTACGTCTTAATCCAATCAAGCAAAGCAGAGAGAGCACCATTGATTCTCAAGACCCAGAATAACGTTTATTTGGCTTAGAAGCACATGGCTGATTCCTGGACAAGGTTAAGCCCACAGGGAAATATCACATTTGCCACCGAGACTATCGGGAGACACGTTTGAGCTGTACTTATTTGCTTTCACCTGTTGAATTCACAGGCAATTTCTGGCCAGGTTTTGTGAAAACCCATCAAGCACATTCAAGAAGAATCACCTCCTTAAAATGGAACACATGCAAAGAAAAAGGCTTTGGAATAAAACAGAGAGAAACATATGGGAATGGTGGGCACTCAGGGTATGAAGAATGAGGATGTGTCAGCCGCATGAGAAGAGCACTTAATCTAGTGGCAAACTCGAGAGCTTTACAGCTTTTCAGCCATTCAAACACATTATGAGAACGCGTACACAAACTGAAACATTGAACTAAATATAAAACTGTAGCACTTGCGGTGTGTGACAACGCTGGAGATGTGTTCTTCAGCCTTCATGCTTTAAGTGAGAATACATAGATTCACACATTTGGACACAGATGCTTGCAACAATATTTATCACGCTTGAACTTTTGTCACTTCACCACAAAACTTTTGATGTATTTTTTGGGGGGGATCTTCGGTGATAGACAAACAGAATGAGGTGCAAAATGAGGTGTGACTTTTAAGTTACTTTTCAAGATAAAGATCAAACTGTTCTGTGCATAATTGTTCCAAGAAGAAGAATTTAGCTTCAGTAATCTTCCCTTTAATTCTGACCTGCTTTCATGTCCCACAGCACAATACTGACAGCTCCATCTTCCACCGCTGGGGACAGTCTGTCCAGTGGGATTGACAGTTTTCACATATTTTGCATGTAGTGTAAAAAGTCCAGTTTTGATCATGTCTATCTAGAGCACCTTCTTACAAATATTTGCTACAAATCGGCCACTGTACACAGCACTACATCATGCTTTCTTCTTGCCATTCTTCCCGAAAGGCAAGATTGTTGGAGTGCATGACTAAGAGTTGCCATCTTAACTGCCTTTCGCCTGATTTGTGAATTTCTACAATTCATCCAGAGTTACGATGGCTATCTTGGCTGCTTTTGAAATTTAATATGTTGATTGCTTGCTCTGCCATGCAATCCAAGGACGTCTCATTTTTAAAATACTTTATTTCTCAATGTCGTACTTAAGAGTGCTCAGCAATCTGCTGAAAACTTGAGAAACCGTTTTAGTAACAAAACAATATCTCGCCCTAAACTTCTCTACATCTGTCTCCCTGACTTGTTTGGTGCTGTTTGTTCACTAATGTTCTCTAGCAAATCTTCACAAAACAGCTAAATTTGCACTGACATTGAAATACACACACGTGGACCCTTATGAGCCGAAATGGCTGCACTGGGTTATACTTAATGGCAATAAAAGCGGTTGAATACAAACACGCAGTTTTCAGATTTTATTTATGCCATATTACATTTTTCTTCCACTTCACAGTAGTGCACATCTCTGTGTTGCCCTATCTCATTAAATCCAAAGAAAACCCACATCCGTTTTTGGTTGTAATGTGACAAAATGTGGAAAAAAAAAAAAAAAAAGTTCAAGAGGGATATAAATATAACCTTCTAAGAGTACACTTTGTGCGGCTTTGCCATCCGCAACATGCACTTTTTGCTATTCTCTGTCTTCACCGAATCAAAAACCAGCAGGATGTAGTCTGGGATGACGACTGAAGAACTGCAGAAAAGTGTCGCCCTCGCTCTACTTCCCACTCTCTACTAGCTGCAAATGACAAGCCGGCTGATGACGGTGACAAGAGCTTTCGGGGGAATGGCAAGGCCCACTCACCTTCTGGTTCACCACACAGTGTGCACTGTGATTCTAAACAAGGACCAAAAAAAGAGACAACAGGAGATTAATAGAGGCGACATACGTGAATGACTGAGCATGTGTGTGGGGACAAACATGACTGTCTCCGCCCACTGTGTGAAAATATCAACTGTTATTCATGATTCGGCCTCTCTCCTTCTGTTTTTCTCCCTCTCACACACTTTGTCAACAACCGAGATGGAGTGAACAAAAAGAAAAAAAAGAAAAAGGCAGCCACAAACCCGTATTTTCTCTGCCCTTGATGTCCTTGGAGTGTGGTTGGTACCCATGTGCAACATAATAGAAAACTAGCCACCATGCATAATATGACCATCAGCCACATGCGGTAGCATGAAAAGATAAAATGATGCAGAGGCAGGCATCAAATAGAGGAAAAGAATGAGGAATCATATTGTATCAATTCATCACTGTCATGTCTCTCAGATGGAGGTGGTGAAACTGTGAAGACAAGTGAGAATCAAACAAAAATGTGTAAAAAAATATCATGTCTGTGACTATCCATCATTTTTTCTGTCTTTAATTTGAAGTCATATCAGGATTCCCATCTAGCACGCAGTTCAGAGCAAAAATCATATAGCTCACGTTCTCAATATTGTTATTGTTATGAAAACAGAATGGACCTCACACAATGAGCTTGAGTATCTCCAAATTAGCAAATTGGAAATAAACTATCAGGGCTTCCAAGCATTATAGGACGTCTCCAGAAAATGTGCCATTATTGTTTAAACAAACAAAATTATTAAAGGGGTTTTGACATCTTGCTGTGTTGGCATTGGCACGTAATGAGCTGAACAGTGATGAAAGTGATTGTTATGTCCTCCAGCCATGTGTTCTGCAGATGCCCCTCACCTAAAAAAAAAAAAAAAAAATGGCTTTGTTGTGTCAGTGTTTCTGTCTTGTTCCTGATGTGGCCAAAAAGAGAGGCCATGTTTTTTTAATGCCAAGGCTCTCCTTCATCTAATTACCGCTAATTAGGAGCTTAATTAGACCGGAAGCAAACTTGGCTTCACTTGTTTTGCTAAAAACACAGAGACAGTTTGCTGTTGTTGTAGTTTTCATCCTCGGGGACACAGACACAAACAAAACATGGCTGCAAAATGCTCCAAGCTCTAAGGTACAGCAATGTCTCCCTGTTTTTCTCCGAGATGACCTCAGTCTGTGACGACAGCTTGCAGAGAGGGAAGTGGTTGAATGCTCTCTTTAAAAAGCTGTTTTAAGAGTTTTTTTTTTTTTTGACGTCAGTGTGGGCTGGTTGTAAAGTGTCATAGCCTTGCAGCCATCTCATCATTAAACTGCCTGCTGGTGCTTTCCTGGGCAACATGGCATTTTTTGGCCTGGGCATTTCGATGCCTGTGTTTTTACACTGTCTCAGAACAACTTCTACATAAAGAAAATGCATTTCATTACATATAGACAAGTGCAGATAAGGAAGTTAAGTTATATTATTTCTTGGACTGCCTGATATCAAATATGGTTCTATAGAGTTCATTTGCATTAAATTCACACCAGATGTCAGTAGCAGCCCAAGAAACACAAGAAATTTCAATTAAAAAAATCAATTAATTAACTTATGTGCAATAAAGTTGAATCACCCACGGAATCATTTTTGAAAACATGAAGAAAAAGAAGAAAAAAGCAAGGAAACCAGCTGAAATTTGTTCAATTTTTTTAAAAAAAACCCTTTTCCATCCCCTTTATGTGCAAGTTAACATCAGCTGGCTTAATCCTAATTGATTTCCCATAAAAAGCTTTCTCATTAGCAATGACCTGCACCAGAATGATCTCATGATGAGTAAAAGCAAAGAGCTCTTCAGAGACCTTCAACGACTTTGTGTCAACATTCTGATCGCATTGGTTACAGGTGCCATAATCCTGAAAGGGAAAAGGTAACTTCATTATTTTATTATAAAACAGCCATAGTCCGGTGGTCCTCACGTATTATCACATTTCTACAGAGCAAGCATCTTGAAACTCTTGCAAAGCTTGCTACAGAACATTTGGCAAATGCTAATTAAATACTGGAACAACAGTCTCCTCAGATGAGAACAATATTTAACTTTTTTGATGTTGGTACAGGCTTCATGTCAGTGCGGTTTTTGGCACCAATTCCTTGCATTCCAGCTTGGAATTGCCTGCATGACGTTTGCATGTGTGTGGGTTCTCTGGTTCTCCACTTTCTTCACACAGTACTGGCTGACTTCACATAAATGAGGGATAAAATTAGAACTGAATTGGAAGATTGTTTGTAAGAGTCTGAAGATGATTCGAAGGGGGATTTTTCAAACAAGATAAGAATTCCACGTTTTTAGTTTGTTTCAGAAAAAGAAAACAAATCTGCCAAATTAAACACACAACTTGAATCCAATTGAAAACTTCTAAACAACAAGAAAGCTCCATTAATATTTGAAAGATTGGCTCATAATCGCATCAAAGCAATTTGTATAACTAGTTTTGCTATACAGGTGACATTTTGACAAATTTTACTACCAACAAGGAAATACTTATTAGGTCCTTACTACATTTCAATAAATGAGTTTAATACTAATATGAATTCTTGTTTATGTTGATTTATTCGTATGCCTGGATTAGTTAGGTTGTCACCGACATCTGATATAAAATTAATCTCAATAGCCCATTAGAAACAGTGTTAAAAGAATAAAATGTGGTTCTATGATAGACATAACCTTACAGCCAAGATTTTATTGTGCTTTTTTTAGCAGCTTAAAGGTTGCAGACTGTGGGGTTGACTACTGTGAAGTGGCACAGGTGCAGCAGCAGACAGGAGAGGCCTAGAGAGAATTTACTGGTTTAATTAGCACTTTCACTTCCCACTCCCCACAGTGTAATTCCACAGAGTCAAAGCAATTGGCTTTGTTAGTTTGTCCTGTCTGTTGAAATTTAAAACGTTCTTGAATTTCCCTGTGTGGAGCACATATTGATTTTACTCAGGGTGTTTTTACAGTACGTAGGTGGGTGCGCTTGGGCAATTTTCATTAGCTTTACCAATTGAAAGTGTTAAAATGCTGCCGGCGTTTGGGAGGAATTGAGTAGAACTTCTGAAAATTTGGCTCCATATGAGTTTGGTGTCGTTAATATGTCAAGAAAGACAATAATCAGAATTTGTCCCAAAAAGCAATGAAAGCATGTGCATAGTGTCGGCATTAGTGTCTCACAATCACTAAAAGTAATATTTTTTTCAGAAGAAAACAATTTGTGATTTACATCTATCTGCACAATTCCGTAGCATTTCATTTCATGTCTCTTATTCGTAGACCATTGTTGTTGCATCCTAACTCAAAACTTAAAATGTAAACATTTCTTTGACCTTTGGGTCTTCACTCACAATTACTCTGTGAAGATAAGACCAATGATCTATGAAACTAATCACAGTTTTAATTGCAAACACTCAGTGTGTGCGGTCAGTTCCTACACATGTTCTATCAGTCAATTGTGGCCAGCGGTGTTTTCTTTGGTGTTGTTTGCTGTGTTCACTGCGCGGGATGGTAACAAGGCGTCTCTGTAATGGATGAGAGAGATGACTCTGTTGGGGAGTTGGTGGAGAAGAGGATGAGGTGTCTGATGCAGGCTAATAGCAGACACTCTCTGCACGAGAGTCTGGCAGGTCTGAAAAGCAGTTGCGGTAATAGGTGCATTTCTTTGTGTTGTAGAACAGAGAGAGATACAGGAGATCCTTCATTCCGGCTACAATAATGCCAATGATACATTTTAATTACATGTCAAAGTAGGGTATTTTTACTGTGCTTATTTTGTGACTTCTAGGTACAACGTGGACTCATTAAAGTCTGTCTGTGTAAAAGCCAAATATTAATCCCACTGGCCTCTTTGAAAGCAAGGCTATGGCATAATAGTGACTGGGTTTAAATTTATACGACTTGAGGTTTTAGAAAAGCGTTTCCAAGCAAGTGACTGAATTATACAGCCACCTCACTCTGTGCAAAGTTATTATTCCATTACATCAGTTACAGCTTCTATTTCAAGAAAGGGAGTCTGAAAAGTATCCCACTATGCATTGTGAGTCAGTACAAGCTGCATGGTAGTCTTACTAAGCATGCTGATTGAACGAAAACTGGATTCTGAATGGTGAGAACTCACATAGAGATGTTTCCAAAGTCTGTCTGTGGTGACGTTTCAGTATCAGCCAGTCTCCAAATGCAACATACAGGCCAAACAAATCCTTAGCCTTGATCTGATAATGTATTCATCTATAATTAAAGCCCCAATTTCCATATCAGCACAGCTTGCTCACATCTTCCCCGGTGGCTGATCTTTTACCCTCACTCCCTGCCTTCCCTCACTCACTTCTAGTCATATGGTGAGATACAGGTGTTAATTAGCTGGTGATAAGACTGCTTGTGTTTCTCCACTCACTTTTTTTTTTGTCTTTTACAAGAATGCTGTTTTTCTAAAGAAAGAAACAAATTGTTACATAAGACATTACGAAACAAGGTAGAAAACTTGTGCAGCAAGATGCAGTAGGTGAGAGGGCATGAAGAAAGTTAAAACGTGATCAGCTAACTCGACATTGTCTGAAAATGTCATTTGTTCATACCAGGTTTGGAGGCACAAAGATTCTGAGAATAAAACTAAATAAAGGTTGGGTGACTTTATTTCAAAGTGAAGCAATTACAGTTAAGAAAATTATCAATTTTTCTGGAAGTTTTAGGTAAAAAGTATTCTTTAATTTTACTAAGATGTTTCTTCAAACTGGAATTAATATTGAGATTTTGGAGTGGCTTAGCCAGAACTTAAACCTCAATTTGCTTGAGTGTAGGATGAGAGACAAGGCAGAAAATAGATACCACTGAAAATAGTATAGTGTAGTATAAAGTGCAGTTGTAGAAAGTATCATCTAGCGCATAAAAACAAACAAACAAACAAAAAACTTGTTTAAACAAGTAATTTCAGCTGGGCCCATTGTTGAATGAAATTAAATTTGACTGAAATAAAATAAAGATAATAATTAAACCTCTCAAAAGGCTTATTAATTTAACACATTACCAAGCTCTGAGCAAACCATCAACTGTGGTGGCGTTGATGGTTTGTCCACAGGACTAAATGAGATATCCTCACAAATTCCTATCAAAATAATGTTTCACTTTTCCTGTTATTTATGTGACTGGGCAATAATTCTGGTTTACCTTCCTCTTAAGCGCTACAATCCATCTTCAGTTTAGTCTTGTGGAAACTAGTAGTCCTCCCCCGCAGCTGATGTAGCACTTCTCAGAGGAGATGGTGTGCTGAGTGCAAGGCTGGAGGCCGGCAGTAAAAACCCTGCTCGACTCTTAAGAGGCTAATTAACCTGCACTGACACAAACGTTTATGCTATATGGTGCATACACGTTATATCTGCTGTATACAGAGCAGCTTAATTACTGTTTATGTATACAACTCCTAACAACAGTTTGTGGGTCAATATACATGGATGTGTTGTCACTGGAGTGCTTTAAAAAAAATGTAAGGAAATTACAACTTAGACGTGTTTTTGACTTCCTTGCAGATTGTTTTTTTTTTGTTTTTTTTTTTTATTTCATCATGAAAAAATTACAGTGTACTGTAGATTGTGACCTGAACTTCAATAAAAGGGGAATTCCCTGAATATGGCAGTAATTCAAGCCCTTTCCAAACAGAAATATTATTTTTTTAAATAAACCATAAAGACATTACTTGTGGCAAATGTCTTTATCTCAAGTTATTGCACTTTGTCTGATGAGTACATTACATGCCAGTTAGGGCCAGTTCAGTCAGAGTAATCATCATAAAGGAAAAGATGAAAGAAGTCTTTAAGTAAAATTTGGTGTGGTGAAAGTAGAATAAATTTCATAGAATCATGCATGAAAATGGCACAAATGAAAGGATGCAAGGCTTCTTTAGTATAATTGCCTCTTTGAAGGAAAAAGTATAGCTACTTTGAATCAAATGGCATGTGTTTGAAATGAAGCCAAACATTTCCTTTTCTGGATAAATACACCAGAAAACTACAAGCAGCTTTTCTGGACCGAGTTTAAAAAAAAAAAAAAAATCAAAAACAACAAAAGCCTTTAGTTGGTTTCTATGACTGGGCACAGACAACAAAGTAGTGGGTGGTTTGGTTTGACAAGAGCGAGGGATTCAAGCTCGACCTTCAGTTACAGACAAACGGCGTCATTCTGTTGCAAGGAAAGAGACATTGCACGTCAAGATAAATCCCCTCCCGTCTTTTCTGTCTGTGTGGATGCATAAGTGGCAATGGGGCCACTTGTCTCAAAGGCGAGGAGCATCTTTCAATAATGAGATAGTAGTAACAGCTTGAAGATAGAAGCAAATTTATTTTCTTTGGCTTTGCGAACAACAAAAATTGCACAGGCTTTACAAGTTGAAAAGATGGACTTTATTATGGATAGGATAAATAACTTGAACGTCCTAATGCCATCGCTCTAAAAGACTAATGTAAATGGAAGGAGTAGCTGGCATAATTAACAGGGCTTGTTTGAAATTATACAACTATATAGTGAAACATCCCACAATGCAACTGCACAATAACCAACAGTCAACAATTTGACGAAGCACTGAGTAAAAAAACAGATTAACACATTAGTAGTGCCTTCCCTTTGGTTGATTCTATGACAAATTTCTATTGACATGAGCAGCTCACCATTGGACAAAATTGGTGCTCTGCAGACTGGACAAAATTTGAAACAGGACAACAATTTGCTGCCAGCATGTTCAAGAGACCCTCTAACAGATATATGTGGGGTTTAGATGCTTTTTTTAAAAAAAAGAAATCATAAAGAAAAATCTCCAAAGCTGTAAAAAATGAGTAGAAAATGAATGGCACAGAGTGTCAGGTTAAACCAAGTCCCTTGGAAGAAATGGATTTGATACATTAATACCTTTGGATAATTGAAATGGTATAAACCAAAAGTAACTACTGTTATTAGCGTGAAGTCACAGAATCCCTTGTCTTTTATTCCTTGCTCTATGATCTGTACACAGTATGCAGCTCAGCACACCTATACATTGCTTTTATTTATAACTGAATGCTTAATTATAATTATATACACATCACCTTGAAGTACATATTGCACACCGGATCAATATTTGTTTACTGGTACAGTGTCTTGCAAAAGTACACACACAACTTGATTTTTTCCACATTATAAATGTGATAGACCAAAACAAGGTGGCGCATGATTATGTAGGGGAAGGAAATTATATATTTCTAAATATATAATATATTGGGCAATATATTATATATTTTTAGAAAATAAAAGTCTGAATAGTGTAAAACACATGTATTTGCTACAGTTACAGCTGCAGGTCTGCTAATGTATGTCTTTAGCAGCTTGGCACATCTAGAAAATGTTTTTTTTTTTTTCTCCTCTCCATAAAAACATTCAAGCTTAGATAGGTTAGATGGATAATTTGTGTGAAGCAGCTTTTAGGTTTTTCCACAAACATGTTGGACCTGAGGATTTGGGTTTGACTGTAAAGTTCAAACACATTTTAGGCAATTTGTTACAATGAGATTCTCTTAGGGGTATCAGAGTAAAATGACAAAATAATTAAAAAAAAAGTTTACATACCCACTTCATACCTATCAAATAAAGTTCAATTAAAATCTGTAAAGTTTTGGGGTTGGAATCATAAATAAATAAATAAATA
>NW_015112644.1:200654-218671 GCF_001443285.1 Poecilia latipinna | reverse complement strand
TAAATAAATAAATAAATATATATATATATATATATATATATATATATATATATATATATATATATATATATATATATATATATATATATATATATAGAGAAAAACATCCAAATGCAAGTAAAAACTTAATTTCTGTGAGCAGGCGTACATCCTGGCTTCTGTGATTTGGTGTGCGGATGGACAAAGTGTCTTCACACTCTGCATGTTTGCACATGAGAAGAAACATTTCACTTAACAGTTTGCTTCCCATGTCAGTCCTTGGGCCTCACACGTTCTCCAACAGCCCCACTGCGAGAATAAGAAGCGGAAAAACAGACAGAGACCGTGTGTGTTGGTGGGGGTTTTGGTTGGATTTGTTGGATAAAAGGAACTGAAGGTCAGTATAAAGGGATGGCGGTAAAGCATCCTGTCGTTTTTCTATTCACCTCAAGGCCCCTGGGTCAGATTTATAGGTGGTTTCTCTTGACTCCTGAGGGGCAAAGGAAGTGGAAAGTCAGAGGGAGATAAATATTTCACAAAGGAGGAGAAGATTGAAACACGAAGGCGAGACTGTATTTGAGATATTTGATGCTTCTCAGCCACGCTGAGGTGTGGATGATGGAAAGAGGACAGAGGTATACAAGTATGCACTCACAAGAGAATGACATAGTAAAACGATGAAAGGCAAAAGAAAAGACAGGTATACAAACAAACGTGGACAGAAAAAAGTTGTGCAGATTGGATATTGATGACCTTCTTCATGCCACAGTACCCTTCTCACTTCCTGAAGCATCTATCAGGAGCACTCAGCCTCACAAATGATCACATCGACATCAAATAATGGAGTCAGGGTGGAAAGACTATCTGACTTCTTTTTCTATTTTTCTGGTACATCGTGTTAGCTTATTTTATCCTCACTCATCTATAGTCAAATATTTACCTTTGTGCTCAAGTTAATTTGTGATTGTCTACACCGGTTCTGAAGGATTCACAAATGTTTGAGAAATGAAGTGTGACATGGTCAAAAGTGGATCGCAGGTCAAAGTGTCAGACGTCTGCTTCTTCTCCATTAGGAAAACAATGTATTGTTTTTCACTCAGGGTAGTGTTAAACATATTACTTTAAAACAAGAACAATGGCCAACAGTTTTTCTCTAATTAAATAATACAAATGCACCTAAAAAAAAAAAAAAAAAAAAAAAAAAGTCCTCAAAATGAATTTATCTCAGTAGTTCATTTAAAAAAACGGGAAACATTTTCAAGCATTTATCTTCATTTGTGATAATTATGGCTTAGTAAGCTAACGGCCACCAAATTTCTTTTATTTTCCTCAATATTTTTTAAATGTCACATAAGATTATAAAAACAAAACAAAACATAGACTTTCAGCCTAGTGAAGTGTATGGTCATAAATTGTACAGTGCAGTAATATTCTGTAAATTACAATATGCATTCCAACGAGTACTCAACATTTAAGCCAGGTTTTAAAACATACATTACATTTCTGAATTGAAAATGTTTTGTTGGTCTAATATTCTAATCTTAAATGCCTTGTTTTCATAGTTGTAAGTGGAAAATCATCATCATTGAAGAAATAAGGGCTTCAAAACTTTAGTCATTATATAATTATTAGTCTATATGTTTTCACTTTGTGAGTTAAGTCACTGAAATACATAAACTTTTAAATAATGTTTAACTTATTAAAAATGAATGTCCATATTCAGGATTTCAGCATGCATGAATCAGCCATAGTTCTGTCGAGGTCTAATGGTAGGATGGCTTTGATAGCGGACTGCAGCTCATCTGCTTTATTGGGTCTGATGTTTCTGATCTTCCTCTCTACAACATGGAATAGATCTTCTGTGGCTTTAAGATCAGATGACTTTGCTGGAAAATTCAGCACAGTGAAACCCCGATCAGGTATCGGTACATCTGGCAGTGTGGGAAGGTGCCAAGTCCTTTTGCAAAATTAAATTAGCATCTCCATAAAACTTGTCAGCAGGGACAAGGGGGAAGTGCTGCAAAAAAAAAAAAAAAAAAAAAGCCCCGGTTACCACTGTGTTGACGTTGGATTTTGTTAGGCAGATGACATGGCTCTTTGGCTCATCACTGACTGTGGAAATATCACACTGGACCTCAGGCAACTCACATTTTGAGGCTCTTCATTCTTCCTCCAGACTTTGTGAATTTTCTTTCCAAATGAAATGTGACATAGACTTTCATCTGAAAAGAAGATTTTGGTCCACTGAGCAACAACCCAGTCGTTTTTTTTTTGGTTAAAGTTGTAGCTCATACCGTGGTTAAATCTGGTGGCACTTGAAGCACTGATTCCAGCTGTAGTCCACTCCTTGTGAGCCTTTCCTAAATTCTTGAACAGGCCTTGCTTTACAATCCTCCTGAGGCTGTGGTTAACCCTTTTGCTTGTGCATTTTTTTTTCTCCAACAGGTTTTTCTTGTCCTCAAATTTCCATTAATACACAGCAATCTGCAAACAGCCAGGACTGACCTTTTGGGGTCTATCTTCTTTGTAAAGGGGGTCAATGACAAATGTGAACTCAGCTGCCTTCCTCACAAATGGGCAGCCATATGCAACATTTCAAAAATAATCTTTTACAAAAAAATTGAACTTTTCTGACCAACAGTATTTGGAGTGAACCACAACCAACAGGGGAATTTTTCCAGGCATTTTGGACAGTCTATTCCTAATTAACAGGTACAAAAGTTGAGTTTTACTCAACTATACTAAGTGATTGACATAAATTAAGTTTTATATTATTTAAAATGTATTAAGAAACACCTGTAAGCTAACCAGGTGCGAATATTGAACAATTTCTGTTATGTAAAATCCCCTTTTGTTTCCTGCAAAAATGTTAGGTGATAGGGCTTTACTGCAGTATTCCCTTTTGATTCTGGACAAAACAAAAACATTTGCTTCTGATTCTTTTTGGTGCATCCGCACACGATTAATGTATTTCAAATCACATCACGCATTTTTACCATTGTTTCTAGTAAATATATTACGTGACTAATACACTTTTTATTTTTAAGTCAAAAATTTGCCACATTTTAGCTTTAATGTGATGAGTTTAACTCAGAAGACGTTTGGAAACTAGTGAGAGATCAGACAAATTAAAATGCTTCTGAATCCAGACAAATTCAAACCTCTAGTCCAAATTCAACGTTGGGTCACAACAGCAATGTGACATCACACATGTACACGCACACTTAAATTTGGGCACTCTGTGTGCTTGCCCAGGAAGCAAAGGGACAGTTTTGCCGCACACATCAATCTTCTCACTTCCCCAAAGCATGATGTCACAGGCACCAAGCTTGGCTGGCGGCCCACTGTACTAAGAGGACCAACTCTCATTATCTGCACCGCAGATTTATAGAGCAACTGTGCTCATATTTTACTCTAAGGGACATGAAGAGGGCAGAGGGAAGGAGGTGGGCAGTGAGGGGAATGGATGGAGAGATGGGGAGACGGGAGGCTTTCACTGATAAATCACGACGCCTGACTGTTCACTCTTTAAGGAAAACTTTTGGCTATCAGCACTCTCAGCAGCATCAGATATCAAACTGTGTGGATGTGTGTTCATTTTTTGACACCATGTTTTGACACTATGTTCATAGTAGGGGGAAAAAAAAGCCCTTTAAACCAATTTCTCTTTTTCACAACAAATGTCATTTTAGGAATTAAGAATCATTCAAGTTTTTTTTAATCAAACTAATCATCTCTTTAATGTTTGTTAAAAATAAATAAAAAAATCCCCAACATGTGTCAAAAATATTCAATAAAAGTGAAGAGTTTCAAACAAGTTCTTCCTGTGTGGGATGCAGATGCAACCGAAATTTTGGCACAGATTTCAAACACCGTCCTCTTCTTCCACGTCCTCCAAACTCCTGCTGTCTCTCTCATTGCGCTGCCATCATGTTGTACCGCTGTTCCACGTGATTTACTTTTTTGTGGTCTTGTGGGAGATTGGCACCGGCATCGCGGCAGAACATATTTGAGCAGCTACACACCTGCTGTCTCTGGCTCCGGCTGCTATGTCTGGGGAATATTTGTGCTGCAGATGTAGTGTGTGGATATTTCTGTGTGCATGTTTGCTTAACAACTACTGTCCAGGGTATCACATTATGCTCCATCTCCCGGAATGAGCTTAATGGGCCGTGAGGAGCAAGCAGATGAAGCAAGCCCAGAGGCTGCATGGGATGTGTCTAACACCTGGTCAGCCATGTCACTAGGTGGCCGTGCTGGAGCTGTGCCTTGTCATGCTGTGTCTTTGTTAACTGGTAAATTCATCTGGAGGAAAAAAGCCAAAGCATCCTGCAAGAAAGCCACGGGGCAGAATGAGAGCCATAGATGTTCTTATTGTGCGTACTTGACCACCAAATGACCATCCTTCTTTATCCTAGATTATATATACATATGCGGACCAACAAAGGCTAGCCTTCTGCTTACTTTAATTTAAAATTTGAGATACTTTAACAGTCTTTTCATCCATAAATGATGACGCAAATTATATCCTCCACTGTCTGTTTATCAAGTACCCCGTGTCTCCTTCTGGAGCCACAAAGGACTTCGTAGAAATGTTCTTTTATCTCTCTATTGCACAGCATAAAGGCTCAAAACTAATTACATTTAAAGATATAAATTGACTAGAAGGTAAGAGGTATTTAGATGAACACAATTCCTCAAGCCCCAGTATAAAATTTTGCTTTCTCTATATATAGTTTATTATAAATGTAAAAAGTTCTCATGACTTGAGTCCAGACTACAATAGAAGATGTTTGGTTTAACATTGATAAGGGCCAATGCAAGCTTGTAAATTGCTGAAGTTTGTTTATTTCAAAGATTTAGTAAACACATAATATAACTACTAATAAATAACATCCTGGTCTTTAAAGCAGGCAGGCATTGATCCTTCAGTGTAAGCAGGCACCATGTACTTCTGGAAAATTTAATCAGAATCTCTATAAAGCTGGAGGAAGCTTGAATTGCTTCAAAATAACCCAGGAGATGGACATAGTGACTCAAAACCAAACAGAACAGAATACATGGCTCCTCGAATCATCACTGCACCTCAACCAACTTAGATTCCGTCTCTCTCCACTTTCCCTTAAACCTTCAAAATGAAATATAAAGTTTACCCCGAAATTAAGACTGCATACATCCCTAGAGAAGTGCGCTGCAGACCGGATGATGCTCCTGATCATCCTGATTTACGCTATGTGCGGCTCCGCCCGGCTGGAAACCCCAAGGACATAGTGTGGGAAATGCGAGAGCTGGCAAAAACAAGATGGATTCCAAGATGTCAGTGTGCCCACACTGCTGAGCAAGGCGGTGTTTCGTGCAGCAGTGCGGACGCAGTATAAACAATCTCAATGGGTGCTTTACTATACAGTTCGCTCTGCGGGGGAGTGGAGTGGCGATGTAAGCAGGGTATATAGAGGACTAATCTGAAAAAAGTACTGCAGTTCTTTTTTCTACTTAACCCAGGTGATATACTTCTGATTGTCTATGGCTCAGCAGGAGCGGCAAGACAACAAATGGAACAGGTAAATTAAATTTGTTTTGAATTTAGCCTAAACTCTGAAATGGGCTTTGATGATTTTTAATTTCTTGAGACTCACCTGCATAAAAAAGTTTTTTTTAAGTACTCATTGCTATAAACTATTTCAACTGTGGGATCACATCTTAGAACTCAGGCATCAAAAAAGTGTCAAAATGTCTTTTGTGGAGCCAGTTACAACCTTTTAGAATCAAGAAAGCCAATAAGATTTTCCAGGGATGAAAAATGATGCTGGAGCCAAGAAACATCTAAGAGTTTTATTTTCGTGCAGCGTTGTAAAACGAAGGTGGGGCACCTTTGAGCAGTATTTCAGTAACAATTCAAAGTAATAGTTTTGTCTGCAACAATAGACCTTTATAAAGAGTCCGCAGTAGGACGTTAGATCAATACAATCTTGCTGATTGCTTTTGGCAGTGAGGAAGACTAAATAAGGAAGTACGTCTGGGAACCTCACACCCACAGATACGAATCACAATCCAAAGAAACTCTGTTAGCTTTGACTATATTGCACATATGAAGCCGTTTTCACGCATTGACGCTTGCTGAATAAATGTAAACACCACTCAGTTCGCTGGGCTTTCAGTACAGCGTGTTGTTGCCTCTGCTGACATTCTATCATTGCAATGGTTGTGTGCACTTTTCTCCCTTATGGCCCTCTCTGTCTACTAAGCATGAATCTGTGTTAGCGGCTTGATGGAAAGGGGATATGGAACTACGGCTTCTTGCAGCATAAATGCTTCTGTTCCTAAAGGGAAACCTCCCAGGGGCAAATGCTTGTGCTGCGAATGCCAAAAGGTTACAAAGAGCTCAAAAAGGCCAGGCCCCAGTCATTTGGATCTGCTCTGAAATCATGGGGACGCTGAGTGGAATAACAAGCAACAGCAGTAGATGTGGACCAGGGCCACAAGTACATCTCAAGGTGATAATTTCAAAACTTCCTTAATGCCAGAGGCCGTCCAATGTGACCATTCATTATGGAGAATTTCTTCACAATGTTTTATCTGTCTCTGTAACCTGGCAACAGTGTAGTACATGTCTGTCTGCAGAGCCAAATGTTACAGAGAAAAGATATTCTACACCTTCCAGGAATGAGAAGAAAGGCAAACAACAATAGAAACCTGAAACATGAGAAATGCCACCTAATAGACAAACTAGAGAGCTTAAAGGACTTAAAGTGAGACAAAAGACATAAATAAGGAGAATCAAAACTAACATTCAATGTTCCATAACTGCAAAGGACAAATATTGGGTACCTTTATGGACATTGATTATACGCTTAAAAAGAAAACCAATGGGGCTACAAAGTGTCTACAAACAAGGAAGCTCAAGTCTCTTGTCCCGTTGCCATGGCGATGGGCAAGGAGCAAGGAAAAAAAAAAGAGAAGGGAGTGAGGTGTTTACAGTTTTGCCTTCCTGTGTGCAGTGTGTTTTCCCTTGCAAGCTCTTGCGTAGAGCAGATGCATAAGCATAAAGCTAATCCGCAGTCTCAAGCAAGGCTGATTTACTGTGGCCCACTTCCAGCCGAGAAAGGAAGACGGATGTAGAGGCAGAACGCTCTTTCCCTCCCTCTACTTGTCCCACTCCAGGGTCCGTTGATTATGCTTGGAGTCAGAGGTTGGACCGCGGGGAAAGGATTTTTCTTTGACAGTGAGATGAATATTGCATGATGGAAGGTCATCTCTTATGGATATGCTTATGAGTCCTGCCGTCGTAGCAAGACTGTATTTGCAAATCCAATAAATATTACATAAAGGGCCTCTTTTATGTCCTCTTTATAAGTGCACAGCTCTAACCATCTATCACAGTGTGTTATTTCATTCATACTCTGATAGTGGGAACGCTGGAGAGATAAAATCATTCAGTTATTCATACCACCATTTATTTGCCCTAGTCTGCTTGATTTGAACAAAATGTAGGCTTATTCTGAGGAAAGGTAGACGAGTGATGAATGTGGGAAGAGCATCCTGACGCTGACAGTCTGCTTCATAACATTTCCCAAAGTTCCCACTGCTATGTGGTTGAGCGTTGACTAAAAGGTGCTGTGAATAGATGGGTAGTGGTGTGCAAAGAGCCGAGTGTTAACAGATGAGCCCCACTCACCACGTGCACAAACATGAACAATGCAGGACACACCTGTGTTAAATCAGACATAAATATACAACATAAAACTGTGTTCCCGTACAAGCATATATTTAAATGGATCCCTTAATAGAATGAGAGACTCTGAAAGAGCTTATGGGGTATATTAAACCTGACCTTGTATTCAAAGAGTCTGGGTTAACAAGCTCTAACTAGCAGTGTGACAGCAGCAGAGTCCATCAACGCTGTCTTTAAGTAGCCATGACTAAGTGGTAGCCGGCTGCAGACAGGGCAAATTTGAAAAGGTGCTCTGCACAGCTCACATGACAGACACTGACTCACAAAAGGGAGGCTATTAAGCACTCAGGCATAGTACAAGCTACAGGTGAAATTTCAATAAAATCAGAATGCCATAACATGGCCTAGCTTAACAAGTGCTAACTCGATAATCCTTCTGCAGTCATTGGTGAGCCACAAAACATGATTAGTAAAGAAGATTATTCCCAAGGAGCTATGTCGAAGCATATTAACAGAAAGTTGAGCGCAAGGAAAAAGTGTGGTAAACAAAGCAAAGCAAACCAACAAAAGAAAATTGGAAGCATATATAGCCTTGGGAGAATTTTGAGGCCATCTATTCGAAAATGTTGGAGCACTTTGTGGAAAACCCTGCTGACAAGCTTTTACAAAGACATTGATTTCATTTTCTAGCATTACTTGGCATCTGCTCACACAACCAAAGATCCCATTACCTGGATTAAATACCATGTTATCACTGGGCTTGATTGGCCAATAAGCTTATCTGAGCTAAACCAAGTGGAGAATCTCTGAAATATTGTCAAGTGACAATGAGAGAGATCAGACCCAACTTCAATGGTGTCCTGCTCCACTCTGGGATTCTTGGTCTCCTAATGATATTAACTTTAATCTGAGAAGCAGAATTCAGGCCTCGATCAAACAGCTCACTTCTTTTAATTTTTAGCATCAGTATAAAGAGTCCAACATTATCTCTGGTTCAGACGTTGCTTAACACAACAAATTGCACAGTTTTAGCCCACATGCTAGATTTGTCTGTGGTTGTTGACTCCAAATGAAGCCCACCTCTTGTAAATTTCAATCCAAACTTTCACAATACTCACAAGGCCGCAGTTAACTCCACTGCTTTCACACCTTTTCTATCACACTCATTCCTTGCACTCAACTTCCCATTATTTTGCTTGAATACAGCACTCTGACCAGATTGACCTTCTGTCGATTACCATCCCTGTGGATGTTTTCAACAACAGTATACTGAATAACAAGTTAACTGTCCCCCCAATGACCGTGTATCACAATATGTTCCTGAAATAGCATTAATTACGAAAATATACAAACAGTAAAACCATTTTTTTTTTTACTTGGTCATACGTCATCGTTTTCTAATAAAAAAATATTTAAACACAAAACCAGGCGTGTGCGTAATGATTTGAACTACTGACACATATTTACTTTTTAATGATATTCTAATTTATTGAGATGCTCATTTAAGTTTAAAAAAAAAAGATTAACATGGTATTTATAATGTGATATTTATGTGATGGAGAGAGTTGAGTCTCTCCAAACATCTCTTCTTTGCATGATGAAATGAGTCATGCTCATTCAAATACTAGGGCACATTCATCAGAGCAGTTCATCTGATGCAGCAATTGGCCTGCTATGGCTGTTGTGGGTGGAAGCGCTGACAGCTGTGACCACCTGAAGGTGTTTTCACACTGCTCTGCTTTTATTTTTAAATGTCACTTCCATGTTTGCCTACAACCCAATAGTGAATGGACATGAGGCAGATGGGGAAGGAAAGAGAGAACTGTAAACACAGTGGTTTGTATCTAAAATTTGGGCAAAGTTTAACCTCGCATTGTGCACTTGATCTTGTAGAAAGTGAGTAAAGAAGAAGCTGGCTGTGTTCATTTAATGTAATGAACACAGCCAAAACACCAACTAAAAAGATTCCATGTTCCTGCACATTTAAAGCATCTCAACAGCATGACACTGCCACCACCATGGGGAATATTGGCTGTATTTATGCTAAAATGACATTACACACTGATGGACTTACTACTTGGGGGGTTTATGAAGGTAATTGGTTGGAATGGGATTTATTTAGGCCTATTAGAGTAAAATGTTTTGAAAAAGAAGCAGATTTCTTTGAGTTCAACTTCTTTGAATATGAAAACCACTTCTTAAAGATGGCAGCTGAAAAATATGCTAATGTGTAGAAACCTTGAATATCTTAGACTGACAAAGCCAAATAAGGGAAAAGGAAGAAATTTCTTCATACTTCTGCAAAGTTCACCAGTGAATGAAAAGCACTGATGACAAAACGTGTTATTTTTAAATGATGTAAAATTTTATTCATTTGACAACAATGCTACTCATCACACTGGTCTATAACATTAAATCCCAATACACAACCATGAGGAATTCTGTACAAGTTCAAAACAATGAATACTTTTACAAGGCACTGAAAATAATACTAAATTTAGTTGTTTTTTTTTTTTTTTAATCAAACTATTTTAAATTAAATGAAATGTAAAAAGAAAAAAATCTAACATTAAAAGTGTTCATTCATTATACTCAATTATTTATCAGCAGGAAAATTTAAATATGGTCAAATTTGCAAGTCAAATCTTTTATATAATTTGTGCTACATGAAGGCTGGTGATATGCACACACACACACACACACACATGCACATGCTCACCTATGCACACACGCACCCCCCGCTCTCCCCAAACACCAAACACACACACACACAAAATGCTTGGTCTCATTTTCTCCTATTTCATATATAAAATCAAATGATGATGTATAAAAGCAACTATTTAAGCACATTTCATTATTTGCCTCTATATGCAAAAGGAATTCAATTAAAAATAAGAGCTGTATGCACAGAGCTCCTATGACATGATTAAAGACTTATAACTCTAGGTAGAAAAACTGTTTGTTTTTGTTTTTTTTAGGTGCTTTCATCAACATTTCAACATTTCACAGATGGTTTCCTTTTGAGTCTACATTTAGCTGCTCACACATCAATTTCACAGTGAGAAAGAGATAAAAGAAAGAAAGTCGCATCTCCATTAGTCTGTCTGTATGGAGACAGCAGCAAGAGATTTATGGCCCAGCAAGAATAAACAGCTGGAACTTATGGGATCCGTCTGTCTTTGTCAGAATCAGTCTTGAATTTCCAAGGATAAAAGTCAAGTCATGACTTGTTGGTTGAGGGTCAAAAACATGCGATGATGCATGAGTCCATCATCCAGTTTCCAAAGCGACCCTGGGACAAATTATAGACTTCAGAAGAAATGGGTAGGGCCATGGGAGATAAAGAATACCACATGTTTTGGAGTTTAATTATGTGAAAAAAACAAGAGTGGTCCATGTTTCATCATGCAACTTGTTTGTGGGATAAGAATGTATTTGTGGTTTCTGTCATAAAACTCACACATGAAGACTGTTACATGCCAGTCCCAAAGTGACAGAGTCTAAATCATAAAGACAGAACTGTGCTGTATAACTGTATTGGGGGGGAGGGCGTGGGGGGGTGAACTCTCAAGGGGACAGACGTCATTTACATTTCCCCCCTCAAATCCGGTTATTTATTTCAGTTAAATACAAGCCATCATTCACTCTTGGTTTCTGGTCCAGACTGATTTAATTAATAGCAAGCACATCATCTCCCATATGTGGAACCTGCCTAGGAGTTTGCTTGTCGATCAGTATCTGCCGCCTCTGCAACAAAATATGATTCCAATCAATGTTGTAATGGCCTAGAGGCACTGGCTCTAATCGGCCTGGCGGCAGCAGCAACTACATGGGCAGCAACAACGCGTGTGCACCGCTGGGAAATTATTTACGTTTTGTGAATGCCGAGAATGTTTTCATCATATAAATTGAATTGCGTTTTGGTAATACGTTCGGTGGAATGACTTAAACATGAATAATGAAAACACCTTAAATGTGAGTTTAAATAATATATGGAGAAGGGAAGGGCTGGGAAAAATCTGGGGGGTAAGAGTTGAAAGGAGCCAATTGTTCATTTTTGCAGGAGTGGTATTTGAAAGGGCAATAGAGTTGTCGACAAACACTTGATCGAGAAAGAGATTAAAAGTATTTCACAAATACTTTTTGCTTTGATTTTGATTTTTTTTAAATATAAAGAAGTAAAATGTTTGTTCTTGCTTTTCAATAAGATGTTTGAAGAAAGATATGGTCTTTTTTTCTTTTACTTAGAGATGCACTAATCCATCTTCCAGAAAGTGCAATCACATAATTCCCCCATGACTGGTTGTAATTGGTTATTAGAAGGTCAAATACTGAAAATGTTTTCTTTATTTTTTTGTTGTTGTTCTGCTCTTCGACAAATGCATTAAAAATAAAAACTCCCCCAATTTCTAGTCCATAAACATTTCAACAAACTCACAAAGCTCACAAAGCTTATCCACCTCTGCTTTGATACATAAATGGGGATAATTGTCCAAGTCCAAGTACCTCAAATTAGCAAGGGTGGGGCACCAACCTTTTTCTTTTGGCTCTGCCTCAAAGGATCTACATGTTGGTATAAACAGACATCCTTAGACCTTAAACAAAAGGCAATTGAACTTCTTCTCTTGTTTTTTGAAGACATTTCTTTTCATCCAAAAGGCTTCACCAGACGGGTGACGAAAACAACTCAAATATTGCCAGCCTCAGGTGACATGTTGGAGTGAAATGAAAACGACCCAAACACTAAGGTGAATGAAGGATAGGGTCAAAGGCTCATTAGTGACCTTTGCAGCCTTGTTGTTGTGATAGTTCTAACTGCAATGTATGAGCCTTGTCTTCTGAACCGAGGAAACCTTTTGGATGAAAAGTGAAACGTCTTCAGTACACAAGAGAAGTTCAGTTGCCTTCTATTGAAGCACTTAGGACTAATGTAAAACCTTCTCACTGCGATTGTTTTAATCAGCTCAAAAATTGTGATTTTGTTTTAGATCTCACAAAAAACAAGAACAAAAAAATGAATTATACAATACTCTTGCTTGTTCAGGAACATTGCATTTTATAACCCTCTAGCTAACCATTTAGACAAAGTGATAGATTGACAAGGTAAAATGACATCCCAGTGATGAGATCACAACCTCACGGATACCCAAATTATTCAGACCGGCACATGGTAATGAAATTCAATCTTGTCTCCCTCCTATTCATTAGGAAAATCTGGACTGATGTCCTTTGAGAAACCTACCTTCAATATATGGGTACTTGAAGTCTTCATCCTAATTCTTTGGTATGCAGCAGCAAACATTACAATTTAAAATGATTCAATATGGGTCCCATCTCCAACACCTAGCTTTAAATGCTCTGCTTGCCAGCCTGAATGATATTACAAATGCAAGCCCTCTGAAAGCCCTGTGGACACATTGAGATTAGGCTTTGTACGCTTACTAAAAAAAAAAAAAAAAAAAAAGAGAAAGAAACCCAACCCATCTGCACTGTGCATCTGTTCGCTGATATCACCCACAATCCTCACTGTAATTTACAGATTGGATTTACTCTTTGGCGTGCTGTTGTTGACTGACGACTTCAACTCATTCCATCTGCAACAGCCCTGTTACATATTAAAGACTTGCAGGGATCTTGGGAGGTAAAGGCAGATCAATGCTTAAATTTAGAGATCAAAACTAGGAGACAAGGTTTCTATATACGTAATCCACGGTGAAGACATCTTACTTTAGGGACTCTGAGTGACCTGAATGAAAACAGACTGAGACCCTGATGGTGCTCTTCTTCAACAATGATTAATGGTCCAAATGTGCTCATCTATTGTCATGTCTGTAGGTGATAATACCAGACATGTGGAACACAGTGGGTTTCACAGCAGCATGTGTTTGGCCTAATGACCCCATCTCTTACAAATCAGCGGGTCTCTGGCTCAATATGCTGCAGATCAGGTATGAGAGAGGAGAAAGAGGAAGAACGTGGGAGGTAGACTAATGACTGAAGATGTGTTTATCCCCCATACACACACCAGCCTTAAAATGAAGTTAGATAGCCACACCATCATCACAGCAGCGCCCCATTTCTACAGCGCTAAAACAGAGAAGGTGTTAATGTGGAAATTGGTCCTGCTGTGCAGCACAGTCCTAACAACAAACAGCAAAGTGCTTTTTGTCACATCCTGCAGTATTTTAAACCCGCCTCTCACTTCCTACTTTCAGCTGGTTATTTTTTTTAATTATTCCTCTGCAATTTGTACTGTAAAATATAATTTCCCTAAAGAATTAACAAAGCATTGTTCACTTTAATTCAGCAATAATTCTCACTCTGTGGTCATTGGATGGAAGCTTACCAGGTTCAGCTTAATAAGAGGTGCTGTGGGCAAATTGGTATTTTGTGATCATTAACTGTGTAAAGTGGTGTGCGACAGTAGACAACAACAACGGGACTCGCATTGTCTTTTAGAAAATAGCACCTTGGAGGCTATTTGACGACTTTAAGGAAACGTTTACTGTTACTTCATCTCTCAGGTCTGTAGAGCATGAGGAAAGAGAGACTTTGATGTGATTTTACTGTATTCCTGTAGTTTTCTTTTTATTATTATTCTACTTCTTATGGCACAAACTTTACTTTTTTCTACTAGCCATCTAGTCTGGCATGTCCCAGAGACATGTAGCAGTAGATAACTGAGAAAAAAAAAAAAGAAAAAAAAAGTCCACTGCAGCTCGATGCTCTTGTGGTAACTGGCAGTTGGCCCCTGTCTTACAGGACTGAAAGGGTCACATGGCACATTCCTCTGCCAGTTTCACAGTGACCATTGGTTGTCCCAGTGAGTGCAAGCTAGTGATGCAAACAGCCCGGTCTGCCTTCTTTATTTTAACCCAGGCACTGACTTAATTTTAATGCCAACGCCTTTGGCCCACAAGGAAATTTTATGTTTCTTTCAATTATCCCCCCTGAAACTGTTTGCTTATGCTTGCTGCTGTATTAACCTCTTTCAACAGAGAAAGTCTCCAGCAACTCATGAAAGTCTGAAAACAGTTCACAAATCTCAAAAAACACCTGGTGGACATTAAATTCCTTTCTTTAAATGTCTCTCTAGAGACATGGCCAAAAGGCCCATCTACCATTTTTCTGTTAACATCATGGATTTACTTGAAACAACGCAAACATTGTGAATCTTCTTTTCAACTATTTTGGTAAAAAAAAAAAAAAAAAAAAAAAAAAGTATGCCGACACACAAGTGAAATAGATAAAAAGAGAACATCAAATGAATTTCAATTCTCTGAAAGTATTTTCCATTCAGGTCACTGAAATATGCACAAATAGTGTTCATATGAATGAATAACAGAATTTTTATTTCAAACTGTTTCATCACACCATCTCATATTTATGATGAAGAACATTGTCTGCAAAGATTACTATTAAAATAGTGTATTTCAGTTTGGATAGCGGATGTTCATTACAAACAGGACTGCCTGTTTCATTTAACTTAGCGGCTCCATCATATGACTCAATAGAGGGATGTCTGTTGGGAAAATTAGTATTTATACTCATCAATACCACGGATGGCATAATGGTTTTGTGATTTATCTGAGTTTAATTTCGACTTTTCACATGTCATGTTGTAGCATTTCAGGCATGCCAGATAGAGAAGCCAGATTGCCCACACTGCCAGCACGGTTTTACCTCATAAAGAACCTCATAGTGCTGTGCTAGTTGCATATTTGGATTTAATAAATAAGGCTTGTATCTGGCAAGGAGACAAGCCAAATCAATAAATAGGGACTTGTTTTTGTATGATGTTCTTTCATTTTGATAAACCTCATTTAATTTTAATATTTATTGTCATAATGTCATGTAACCTCAAAGGTCACATTTAAAACAAAAACAATAACAACAAAAACTATTATTCAACAAGGCAATGATCTCAAACATGCATGAAAGTATTAGTATATTATTGGTTGAGATGTGTGATTATAGCTAACTCTGTATGCAGAATTTTGGTCCTGCTTGGAGTTATATGGTGCATTATCAATCAAAGATCATTCATGCATGGTTAAATGCATCATTAAAAGTCCAAAACTAATATAATATTCAAGCTTATGATGAGTTCCTGTAAACTTCTGACCAGCACTCTATAACTTAATGCTAATTCAATCAGAAGCCAGTGCTCCAATTAAGCACAGTAGCAACAGACTGATCCTATTTGTGGTTTATCTCTGATCTGAGTATATAAAGAGCACAGCATTTTTGGATTCGCTTTGAACATCTTCCTGGTTGATGTCTTATTTTTTTTTCCACTGCCCCTCTACTTAGGACATATGAGCCTAGAACATTGTGCATGTGTAATCACATGTTTATTTAGCATGCTTCATCTCAACTTAGAAAGCAATACAGTCTAGTATTTCTAGCAGTAATCATCCACTTTTCAATGCACTGAATATTTTCTTAAGGCTGGAGTAAGTAATGGGATATACAGAAAGGGTTGTGCAAAACTTGTAAAATAATATTTACATATGTCTAAAGGGATTTATGTGATTTGTTTATGTGATTTGGGCCATGATGCAGTAAGATCTGTGTAGTGAGGGAGTCCCTCAGAGAGATTTTGCTGCACTGATTCCTCTCAAGATCCTTTCAAGAAAGAAAATATTGCTTATGTTTGTATTGCAGGAGAAAAAAAAAAAAGCACTGAGTAAACACCAAACATGGAAACTCGAGACAGCAATAAGAAATTTGATGTTTTAATGTTGAGTGAGAGGAAAGGAAATATATTGAAAAGAGACACAGACAGGAAAACGGGTGCAGAGTTAGACTGAACTAGTGGTCCGATACAGCTTCCAGACAATCCCTGTGGTGATTATTTAACATTCAGATAAAAAAACAGTGTATTTGGGTTCTAGAAACGGTGAGATGTAAACATATATTAGCTTAAATTGTATATAAATGGAGAGATTAAAACTAAGCTTAAGCGGTGATAGTCAAGGTATTTGTCCACATCGAAGCGTATTGCTGTGTGAATATTTTGTTAACCTCAAACAGCTGTGAGAAACGCCAACTAAATCATGTTCAGAGGACCATATCCGTGGAAGATCTCCTACCTGACCCTTCGTTATGCTTGACAGATGCAAACAGTAACCCTCTACACTCCTATTACTTCTCCACTTTCTTCTTCACTTTGCAGTTTCATCAGTGATGACTCAGTTCTCCAAGAGACAACATAGTTTTCCCTTTGAATCATTTTTTCCAGCTGAACATGCATAGGTACCATCATGTGACCACTCCTCATCAAAGTTTATGTCCATCAGTAATAGATTCTGGAGTTCTGGTACAGCCTGAGGATAAACCCTTATTTAACAATAGAATTTGTACAGCAGTCCCAATGCTAAAGAATATTATACATCATAAAACAAAGATGCAGTAAAAAAAATTGCATAAAACATAGAGAAACATACATTTTACTATATAAAAAAAAAAAACTTGCTATGCTAATCAATTTTCCATCATGTTGACATCATGAGAATCATTAGACTGATCAATCACTTTTTTCCAGCACTGACTGAGCAAGATACATGATGATATAAAAAATAGTTATGCCTGAATTAAGTACAATAGTTAGTTATTTCTGTATGCACTAAATAGCAGAAAATATAAGGATAAGACAATAAAAAAAATCAATCTACAGTTAAGTTTGCAAAGCAAAAAGCACAGCTGACATTTATCCAGAGCCCCAATTAATTATATTTACTTGCTACTTAAAACATTTATCTTTGTGTCTCCAGAAACATTGATTATTTGGTTACATGGATGGTAAATATTGGAATAAGAATAAGGATTCAAAACACTGGAGGAGGTGACTGTGAAACTCACTGATTAACTCAATGAGGGGGAAGCAAAAAGGTAGAAATACTGGAGGACTGGTTGGGAAATGATCCTAATGGCTCTACTTTCATTTTGGTAAATTTAGAGGCTCAACTAACCATTTTGGAAGAAAATGCAATATTCTGAGAGCTTGCAATTGGTTTTACAGTAATGAACCAAATTAATCAGATAAGTGATGATTCAAGTTACGCTTTAGGTTTCAGGCATTCTGCAACCTGAGGTGAGTGAAGCATTTGTGTGGCTTACAGGAGTTAAAACAATGTTATTATCGGGTTCTTCCAGTGATATTTACGTTCCAGTTGTGCTGACTCTGCAGTAGTGGAGAACCTGGTCTATAAAAGCAGTGATGCTAATGCAGCTGAAAATCCCAAAGACTAATTGAAATGAAAGGTAGATGCACAATTAAGTGGCAGGAGTTTTTTTTTTTTTTTGGGGGGGGGGGGGGGGTTTTAACAAACAAAATTTTTTTCAAAATACAACAAGGACCCCC
>NW_015112644.1:175327-197550 GCF_001443285.1 Poecilia latipinna | reverse complement strand
AAAAGAAAAAAAAAAAAAAGGAGGGTAAAAAATTAGGGGGGGGGGTTTTTTTTTTTTTTTGGGGGGGGGGGGGGGGGACTTGAACAACACAGATTATTCTACAAATCCAACTGTGACACCTTCAGACCAGAAGTAACATTACAGTGAAGCAAAAGTAACGACTGTGTTTCTACTAATTTGTAATCATACGTAAATGTGTCATGAATTTGGTAACAGTAATTAGAATATTGTCACAAAAGAAGAATAAAAAAAAATACTGCATGCCAAAATGTATATGCAGTGAGTCACTACTTTAGTTTTGAACCAGGTCTAATGCTCATATTGCTGAGAAATAAAGATCGTTTGCAGAATTCAAAATCCATGGTGTCAATTACAGACTGTCATGCCATGAAATAATGAGAGGCAGTCTGTATTTGGCATCACGCTGTGTGAACCACTGTGAAGTAATGCAGTGAGAACCCCTGTGAGAGAGTTGCAGAGATCAAACCAGAAGGCAGAATAAGCTGCACTGTTGCGGCATCCCTCCACCCACACACTTACCCTGCTCACTCACATGTGCGTACTGTCATCATCCTCTGCTGGAAATTCTGTGTGCGCACGTAATGTAGGTCTGATCATAGTGCATTTGTCCCACACATACTCATCATTAATTTATCTTCATGTCACTCTTTCCCCTAGCTTTTCTTTTTTTGTTTTTTTTCGGTTCATTATCACGGTGCCTCCCCATATTGTTTTGATATCTTCCATTCCTTTCTCTCCCACTCACTCAGTCAGTAAAACATACGCATGCACCCATCTATCCGCCCACATATGCAGTTGGCACGGGTGAGCCCCCAACAAGCAGGATGGCTTGGTATGGGGCTACGCAAAGAAACACACACAAAAAAAAAACAAAAAACATTGAGGCACCACTGCCTAATGCTGTCTCCATGGCAACTAAGGGAGATGGGTCCTGTGTTGTAGTGTCAAACAAACAGGATTTTAAGCTAATCAAAATAATAAGCTGTAGGTGTCCTACTACTGTATACAACACAGAACATTCAGTTTTCTACGATTTTCTTCCTTCCCAACAATGACATATTTGTGTTTATGTGGTTGTAATGACTACATATCACAAGTGAAGATGGGCAGAACATCTAGGATGTGTGGAACTGCAGGTGGATGTGTTTGTTGAAGGGACATGTAAATTTAAAACTAAATAAAACTATACTGCGAGAACAGATTCATACTAGTATGTCCGGATCAGGAATTTGCCAGTCGGTCCAAGAAAATAAGGATGCCTGATTCTACATCACAGACCAAACTTTTTTTTTTTAAAGTCAGAAAACCTACAAATGCTAAACGTAAAATGAATCACAATAAGTGTTTAAAATTGTTTTTCAATGGAAATACACAATTTCAACACACTACTTTGAAACAAAAAAAGTAGTTTCAGTCATGTTCTCAAAACCACAGTTTGCAATTTTGCACATGGATGAAGATGTGCAACCATGGAGCCTCGAAGAGAGTCTTAAATTTCAACAGAACACACTGTTAATGGGAGTAGGTAAAATAGATGTGGCTGCTTATTAACGACATAGAATAAGGATAAAGTTAGCACCTTTGCTGCAAAGACTATCCAGGCCATTTAAGCCCATAGACTAACATTATCAGCACAGTTTTAAAAGTTTCCAGGTGTCTCAATTGTTTCAATATCAATGTGCTGAGCACAAAAACAACCTATATATGTCTCATCACAGTATGCATTTAACATTTTTATTTTAATTGCAGCATCAGCCTTATTTGTGTTCCCTTTCATCCTCTGCAGTGCTCTTTGCACTGCCAGCTAGGGAAGCAGAGGCAGCATAGCAGAGCAGTCAACAGTTTGTCATCCTTTGACTGTATACCAGAGGAATGAAGGTGTGTCAGCAAACTGCTGTTAGAGTTAAGGGGGGAAAAAAGCATCACAGCTTACTTAAGTGCAACTGTTAAGAAGGAGGACTGAGTGGTGCTTTCAAATGGCAAAAAAAGGTACGGTAGTTTTGTTTCAGCCGACGAGTCATTCGGCTTTAATCTTTTACCTGTAGCTTAAAGGTTCAGGTTTGGCAGTGGCTGAGAATGCATTGCAACTTATTTACTGCTGGGGGAGAGAGAGAAAAGAGAGAAAACCAGTGTTGGTGAGTGACAGACCGAAAATGAGGAAAGGGTAGACGGATGCTGCATCTACAGAAGAAGGGAAAGCTTTCTTCTCTTGTCTTTGGGTTTGGTTCAAGACTCCCATCAGGAGAGAGCTCTCCTCTGAAGAGTCAGCTGTTTGGAGCCTCAGTGACACAGAGCATGTTTACTGCTGGTGTGTGCATGTTTCTGTGTGAACCTCTCCAAAAAAAAGAAAAAGAGAGGGACTGAAAGAGTCATTTGGACGCAGCATGAAGTCAAAACTGTTACACCAGCAGACAGATTGAGAACTGATTCTTACTCAAGCCTCATGCAAGCTCAAAAAACATCCAACAAACATATATAATCTCAACTGAAAACAGCAGCGGGTCAACCACAGTAGGTGGAATGTCTCATCCTAGTTTAGAACATTAAGCAGGCTTATCTGGACATGATTTGTGACATAAATTATCCACCCGGTCCTCTGAAAGAGTGCACAATTATTATCATGAACACTGGAACAATTTTCTGCTGGTAGATTCAATTTATCCATTTCATTAAGAAGTGCATCTCAACACATTAAACTTATTTCAACAACCTCATTCAAAAAGTAAAGTGCCTGCTTTATGTAGATGTAATACACACAGTGATATGATTTGAGTATCGTGGCTTTCAACTTCTGAAAATCCAAATTTCAGTTTCACATTTATTGTTTATTGTTTTAGTCCACAGGTCCAAAGTTAGTCCAGCCATCTACCAGGAACTTCTAGATCCCCTCATGCTTCCCTCTACTGAGAAGCTTCATTGAGATGCTGATTTCGAATGGTCAGCAGGATTTAGCTTCTGCTCACATTGCCAAAAGCACCTGCCTTAATAATGCTTTAATGTGCTTCATTGTTCAACAAACTGGCCTGGTTTATGCATAGAGGAGAGTCTATAGAGTATTGTCAGGAGAAAGACAAAAGACACTAGACCCAACAATACAGATGAGCTGAGGCCACCCTTAACATGAACTGGGCTTCCTTAGCAGCCCAGCAGAACGCCAGGCTGATTGCCTCCATGTAGAACAGCACCGATGTACAAATGTATGTAAAAACGACACCAGACAAAGTATTAAGTGCATATACTGAACAACATATGGGCAAGCTTCATAGTATATCCACAATATGGTTATAGCAAGGAGGTTTGGGGGTTTGAATAAAGGCCAAGGGTAATCTTGCTCCCTATCCCGGTCCCAAAATTAGCAAAATGTTCTCTCTAAACAGCCCTAAAGTATGAGTGTGTGTGTGTTTGTGTGTGTGTACGTCACTTTCTGCATACCAAGAGAGATCATACACACTAGGGATAATATATTAGTGGTGCTTGTCCTTATTTTACTGCTTAAAATTTGTTTTCTTTTCTCTTTCAGCCTTTGAGCTTCAGTGAAGATTACCATAAAGACAATACCAAAATTTCAAGGTAAGACTCCAAGAACACAAATAATGGAAATTTCATCTGTGCTTCAGCTGAAGTTCTTTTTGTTCATTTCTCACATTTTAGGGGTGCAGTGCATAAGTCAGAAGTAATGCATGTAGAAAGGACTCAAATAAAAAATGTGGACCATGGATAGCATCAACAGGGAAAGTATTTTCTGACGCTATAGGCAGTGGGGCACAAAGAGACGAACCCAAAGGAGTCGGTTTCTGACAAGACACTCCTGAACTGTCACTGTCAGCGAAGTTAATGTAGTCTCTGGGTTTAAAATGCCACACCTGCCAATGGACAGACAGGGCGACACTTCAGGTATGACAGAAAAATAAATGGAGGTCACCAGCCTGGCCCTGTGCAAATCATTTTAGATTACAGCTCTGTGTCCTTCTGAGACGAATGTGACTCTCCTCAAAGGACAAATATTATTTTTCCAGAATGTTAAAACGTAATCTCTGTTCATTTAGCTTAACAATGAAATACTGAGAATTAAAGTGTGCACATTACAATTTATGATACCCTGAAAATGATTGAACTCTTTGAACCTTTTTCACACTTTGTCAAAATTCATAGTCTTAAACCTCAATTGCATTCTATTTTTGATTTCCCTATAGGTTTGTTGGAGAACATTAGTGGGTAACACTTTATTTGAAGGGGTGTGCATAAGACTGACATGACACTGTCATAAACATGACATAACACCTGTCATGAACATAAAGAAGTCTTTATGAATGTTTATGACTGTTGTCATTAAGTGTCATTCGGTAAATAAAGACACTTTTAATGGAAAGTTGCTCTAAAAGTTGCATTAAAAGTCCATTAAAAGTGCCAACTTTGCATGATTTTGTAAATTATGATAATTTAATGCAAAGCAGGGTGAGGTATTAAACCCCATCTCGAGTTCTCAGTGTCTCACAGAAGACGACCAACTACAGGCTCCAGAAGATTTTTGAGCACAGGAAAAAAAACTCAAATATAGTCAGAGCTAAAATCTTATCATTAAAATAAAAGCATATTTATGTTTCAGCTCATAATCTGTAGCTTGAGTAGAAAAAAAAAATCAAATCTGAATAAATTTGAGCTACTGTACAAAAACGATGTTTGTACCGTACAATTTAAAACATTTTAACATTTTACACTGACAATCAATGTAGCCCTTAATTTCTATTGATAGAAGTGGAAGTCTTGTTTTGAATGAAGCACACTTCTAAGCAGTTACTTAAGCTTTTTGGCCTATTGAACCAGAACTTACAAGCTCTCGAGTATAAAAATATAATTTCTAAAAAGCTATTTATTAATTGGTTAAGGCATGAGTTATAAGTCGACACTGGCCACAAGCAAAGCTTCTTGATTGGTAGTAGTCAATTTCTAGAAATGCAACCACCAGTTTCCCTCTACCTGGGTGTTTTGTGTTTTGTGGAAGCTACAGAATACAAATATCTAACATTTCAGAGGGGTGTTACATTTTGTGGGAGCCTGTGGCAGTGAAGCTGGTGGTGACCATATGGTTGCTTTCATTGTCATTATGTTGTAATTTTCTACTGAGCCCATATTCTGTCAAGAACATTCACATTTGGAAAACTACTCCAACACTACTGGGACCATGCAGCTTAAATCATTTCTGGTCATTCTCTTGGAAATCTTATCAAAATCTGCTGGAATCAAGCTGAAAGTTTTTTTTTTTTTTTTTTTTTTTTTAAACTTAATACAATTTGAGGGATTAAAAAAATACAACTTGAAAACATCCTAAATTTATTATAATCCAAGAAGATTTCAAACTTGGCTGTCCGTTGTAAATGTCCATTTTTATCAGGTTAAAATGGACTGATCACTGTTTATTAAACTTTTTTATCCACTGATTGTTCAATTTTGTTTGCTTTTATGAATCATAAAGGATTAATTTCAGTCTACCTATTCAGAGCTTTAGTATTTCAGCAGGTCAGATTTTTTATTTATTTATTTATTTTTTTATTAATACAGATAGCTTTTAATTAAAAAAAATGTTAAATGATGAATGGCCAATTAAAATTCTGGCCATCTTGAATAATGAAATCCACAGTAACTGGTAGGGGGTTCCCTTCCTCACATAGACACATTGTGTTTATTGAGGCATTTGCATAAATGTGGCATTAGCCACGGAATTGCTCATGTATACAACAGCTAATTCTAAAATGATGAGTAGCCCATCACCTGGAAATACACCCAACAGAGTTGCGGAAGTTGCTTTGGATTACAAGCGTGAACTAACAATGAAGAGTCTCTCAAATCAAGCCTCTTCTGTTTGTGCCAAAGGAAAGCTTGGCCTCTTTGCAGATTTGGAGGGAGAGACTCTGCCTGCAGTGCAGCAGTGAACATGAATGTTCAAACATCTCCTTTGACTGACTGCAGCGCCTCTTTGCTTCACCACGCAGCCTGGGAAAGCGTGGAACCTGGGTTGTGAGAGTTGACCATTTCCAACAAAACGCCAGCCAGTACCTGATAGAGCTGGCACTGTGCTGCACCCAGGTATTTCCCAGAAGAGGGTGTATGCTGCTGACGTGTGTGTGTTCGCAAATCGAGACAACAGATGAGCGACAGTTGAGAGTGTTAAAAGGGAAAACACACGCACAGAAACGTAAACATGCCAATTTCTCCTTGAGTGCAGACTAAAAGCACTTCATTCACAAAAGAGCGCAAAGGCTGCCCACGCAAGAGTTCACCTATTCCACTTTTCATGAGACGCATGCAAACGCCCACACCAACACTGCGCACTCTCTCACACACGCAAGCACACGCATAGAGTGGTGCCCTCGATGCACACAGCTGTCACAGAACCTCACAGCTCATCTCTGGTGAATTACTCTAAGTGTGAGGTACCGCTGCAGGGTTTCCCTTGGAATAATAATAATAATAATAATAATAATAATAATAATAACAATAAAGCGTAGTTAATTATTTCCTGCATCTATAGGATATATCATTCACTGTTGCCTAATTCAGTTGGATCACCAATGAAAATGTGTGGTGCATGCAAACCGTGTCTGAACACATAAGCACAGATGAGTGAAAGAGTTAATCATTTTAATTTGGTGCAGTTGAAAAGGATTTATAGCAGAGGTCTTTGGCATGGGATAGAAGCTCAACAGACTGACAAAAAGCTCAGCATTGCAGACCCCCAAAGATTCACTACAAATGGATTCATGTCAGATGCTACCCACACCTTATTCTGAACTTGTTTGCACTCAACTTCAACAAATGTGTCCTCATTAGAACATGTTGACTCGTTCAAAAAAAAAAAAAAAATGGGGGTGAAACAGGCACTCTGCGTTAAAATAACTTGAAGCTGGAGAACTTACCTTACACCTATTCTGCAACCAGAAAGCATCTATGAGCGCAGGGGTTCTCGGTTGTCCGCAGATAGCAGAAGATCATACATGGAAAAGTCTTCTTCTCTCATCTATCCTATGACTGCAACCACCACATTCATCCAGGCATTCTGATTACAGGCATGTGGATGGTGGAAATATGATTGCCTAAAAGGGAAATAGTGCCTTTTGGGGAAGTGAAGGAGAGATTCTCAGGTCTCCTTCCTCCACTGAGACGAGTTGCGAGCGCACCATGAGGACCATCCACTGCAGCAGAGCTGAGCAGCGTGCAGCAGAATGAGGAGAGAGGGGAAGAGAAGGAGAGAGAGAGGAGAGGAGAGAGACTAGAAAAACAGGCATTTACTGCTGCTGGTTCCACGAGCTCGGCGGGAGCAAAAATCTGGGACTGGAGTCTGGATCCTCGTATTTCCGCTTTATTGAGCTTCTACCCCGAACAAATGAAGAGTAATGGAGACAATGGAAGGACAAACAAAGGAGATGAATAGACCAAGATAGCGAGAGGCTTATTTTTTCCTCATGCCACTCCTCCACTATTGTAGTTTTCTTTTCCATGACATGCAATACCTTTTCCTTTCCTTGCCCGGAAATGGTTGTTGGAAATACTACTCAGCTGATAACATGTTAGGAGCAATTTCCAGAAAGATATTCACCATTTTGACGTGTTAACCACCACGGACAATGTCTTTTTTTTTTTTTTGTTATTCTTTTTTCTCTTTCTTGTGCTCTCAGTTCTGAATGCTTGACACAATCCAAACACGGTTTCTATTTTTATTTTTGTTTTATGTATTTCAGACCAAAAGAGTTAAAAAATGAAGTGACTAACATTAAAATTATATAAGCTGGACTTGTCCAAGCATTGTTGCTTGTATGGTGAAAAAGCAGCTTAATATTTCTAATTTAAAAGAACTTGTCTTATCTAGCAGCTATGAATTTCAGTCCTTCTTGAAGGTGCTGATTATTTTGTTTTAGCAATGCTTCTTTCATAGTTGACACCCTTAAAGGTGTTGACATCACTGTACTCTGACACTTACTGTCCAATAGCATGCAGTTTATGATAGACTTTAATGTTGGTGGTTCTTGAGTTGTTTCTGAACATTATAACAAATTCCTTTTCAACAGTGGGGCAAAATGGCTGAAACTGAACCCAGTCGGATGGTCTACGGGAATGATACTAAACACATCCAAAGGTATTTTGATAACTTTAGTAAGCCCTCAGTCCTTCAGAAAATTAGTTAAAACCAAGGCAAACGGCAGCAAACTGAGCAATGCATATGATTTCTACCAAATCTAATAAGAAGAGCGATTAAACATGCTTCCAGGTTTATGCCAGGATCTTCCATATGTCTATAAAAAACTCCCTGGTTGCTCTGCAACTTGTTGAAGGACTTTAAAGTAAAAGTAGTTGGGGTTGTATGTATATATTTGAGCCTATAATAATTGGAATCTGAATTTTGAATCATAACTATACCCTAGAAAAAAACAACAACAACAAAAAAAAAACTCCAAGTGCCTCCAAATTAAATTCAAATTTATGCCATCAAATACTACATGAAAACTTCTGACCTGTTCCTTTATGTGATCAAATCATGTGCTTGAAGGAGTATGAATATGGTGCAGAAATATTATGCAGAATCAAGGCCTCCTTGTTTGACAATGAATACACTTCAACGATGTGGCACATTAAGCTAGCGATCAATCCCTCTTATAGAGTATTTGGCTGAAACATCTATTGCCTGCTGTAACAGGGGAACAGGCTTTTAGCTGGAGTCCTCCGGCCTCAGCAGGGCTCAAGGTCACTTGGCAGAGCCTTTTCCCGGCAACCCAGAAGCTTCGGTGACAAACAGTGGCATACAGGACAGACGGGCTGTCAATCCGAATCTGTAGCCTTGAGGAATGAAGCCGGCTGGCGAAGCATCCAGCATTCTTACAGTGCACAACCAGGTGGAGTGGTAATTTATGAGCCTGCAGGAAACAATTCATTGCCCTTCAGCAGAAAGTTTGGTGCATATATAATGCTGATATTGTTTCCAGCCTCAATGAGATGAGAAAAATTGAAGACAGCAAGGGAAGACAATGAAAGAAACTGGCTGTCAGGGCTCTTGACAAGACTATAGCTCATCTCAGATCAGATGGCTTACCAGATTGACACCTGTAGAATTTTTATTTTCATGGCACTTTGCTTAATTCTTCTTCTTACGAAAAAAACAAACATGCACTGCTCACAATTTCTGTTTTGACCTTAAGATTAGCAGTCACTTTTTGCTTAGTAATAACATACAAGAAACAGCATTCAAAACATTTTTTTTTTCTGAGCAATCACTGACATGCCATGTACGTGAGAGACCATATGTGGGTTTTAAATGGATTTTTACTAATTTAGAAAAAGACAAAAGAGACATTTCTAAAACAGCATGTTCCATGACAGAAGTTGAAAGCTAAATTGGATCAGACAGGCCCACTTTGCTGTGCAGGGCTCAGCCTTTCTGTTATCTTCCAAAAGTCTAGTTCTTTTGCAGCCTGAATGATGCACTAATATGACTCAGCATGTCATAGAAATTCCACTTTCTTTTGAAATGGCTTCAGATAAGTTTCCCTGGTTTAATTGTAGAAAATATCCTGGTACAAAAAGTAAAAAACTAAATCATTTGAAAAAAAAAACAAAAACAACTCTCCATCTCTAAAAAAATCATTGGATAATTTCAGCTTCTTCTTAAAACTTCTTAATTAAAAACATACTGAAATGTACCATACAGGACAGCTGTTTGCTCAGAATGATGGCAAAGTAAGGCTCTAGCTTTTCAAGCTTTCAGCTATGTGTAATTCTGAACTAAAGTTGCTTCTGATCAATCAGCGTGGGCTTTGACTGTCTTAAAAGATAAATTCTCGCTTAAGCTGTCTTTCTACAACATCCGTAAAATAAAAATATCGGTCTCTACAACTTCAACGAAACTTGGACTTACCAAACAGTTTCGCTGGCAACGCTTTATTGGTTTAATTTAAAACCAATGACAGATGCATAAACAGATGGTTCATTCTATCCACTGCCATGTATGTTCTGTTGTGTCGCCCACTTTCAAGATGCAAATGGAAGAAGGACCAGAGAGACGAGGCAGAGGAGCTCGTTTTTTTCCCAAAGATTATCTCTCATATTATACTGCCATGACATGTCATGATTAACTTTTAGGGACTTTTAAAAACATTATTATTACACTGATTTGCTATCAGAATAATAAAGAGAGTCGTGTGGAACTTGTCATTGATTGAAAAAAATATTTGTTGATGTTGGATTATTGTTATCAGCTTTTGAGAAATAGGTCCAGCACCTCATATTACAATTTACTTCTCCACCCTTATTCTGCATTTTACTTATGTATTGTAATTCTCAAAGCTCTACACATCCCATACCTATCTCTGCTCTGCTGTGTTGGGAGGTTTTTCAGTCGGCTAGAAAATTAGGGGCTCCTTGCGTGTGTGCGCGTGTGTGTGTGTGTGTGTTAGTGACTCAAATCTCATCTCACAAAAATATTAATTTCACGGGTCGCTGTCCCATACAAGCCACCATCCACGAAGGAAAAAGCATTAAGCGTTATTCCCTTTCATATTCAAACAGAGAACAGCAAAGGGGGGGAGGAGCATGTCAGACTTATCAAGGCTCTACTGTATGCAGTTTGTCCTTGTAATGAGGTTGAAGCCACTGCTAACTATTCATTCTGGTCATTCACCGGCAGGCCTTATCGGTGCTGTCGAATGACTTTTGCTAAATGATGTGCAAAAGGGGCACGTCTCATCTGTCTTGTTGCATTTGGCTGATGTGCTCTGGGCAGGTCGTCAGCATTAAATGACATACATGCCAAACACTATGAAGGCCACAAAGTGCTGAGGGAATGGTTAATGGAGAACAAGTTCAAAATGTAAAAAAAAAAAAAAAAAAAAAAATTAGAAAAGGGAAAGCGTACTGGAGTTTCATAGATACATATTCTCTCAAATTTACACTCAGACAGCTGTATAAATGTTAAAAGGGATACATCTTCAAATTTGGAAGGCAAGAAATTGAAAAAAATGCAAACTAAATTAATAAATCACAATTGACCTATCCACTTTTCTGAAGTAAAGAGACTTTCATAATACACATTTGAAAATGGAAAGTCACCTCCATTTATGGTTGATGACGTCCCTAATGGTACCATCCTGAAAATCTGAGGAGGGATTGTTTTTCTGTCAAAAAAGATGCCATTAAATAGAGCAGCTTGAGCAAAATCCTAAAGAAGATGGCTTTCTTTTTTTCCCAAATGAGGCACACAAACAAGAGAATGATTCATTGCTGAATCTGAGTATTTTCATTTTCCCTTTCAACCACCACATGTTTTAATCCAATGAAGTTACTTTTTTTGGGAAAACAGCATTTTTAAGTGATATGTCTAACCACCGACCAACTTACAGAGTTTGAATGGCATCACAAACAGCATACTAGAAATGTTTTGACAAAACAGAGATTGATTATGTGTAGTAAAATGAGACATTTATTTTTGCATGTCTCCCTAATATATATTATTCTTGTGACAGTCACTAATGGAAGGGCTGAAAGCTGCCAGAATTTTTGTGTTTCTAATACTTTGTGTCACAAATGGTCAATCATCACTTCTGAGAATTACTTGCAGACTATGTTCTTATAAATCCCATTTTATGTAGGCAGTTTGTTAGTTGTATAAGCTAGTCCTCTCAAGCATGTTTTCCTGATTGGGACTCATTATCAGATAAATCACCAAATAAAGCTATATTTTATTAACTTAATCCTCCTGTTATGTTCGTTTCTGAGGTACAGCAATAATGTCTGTGGGTCAATTTGACCCGGGAGTGTTTCATCATGCAATAGTGTCAGATACCAAAAAATTCTTCCAAAACATTTTTGTATCTGATTATTAACTCCAATACTAACCATTTCAATCAATATTTGTGCAATAATGTTTTTTTTTTTTTGTTTGTTTTGTTTTTTTCCAGAAATTAAGGATTAATGACGACAAGTTACTCAATTACTCATTTGGACATAAAAAATGGAATTTACATTTTTTATGTCCACTGAAAAAAACCTAGACACAAAAAAAACAATAATTTCCTTGAAATTGATCTTTGGTAATTTTTTTATATTACATTTAATTCTTTTTTTTTTTCAAAGGGTGATCTTTATAATTGAACTTGTGACACACATACTGTTCCGGGTCAAATTGACCCACGGATTAAAATCAAGATAAATGAGTCATGCAGAGAGTATTTATGTTTTCCTCCACTTCTACTGAGTGTCCACTCAGTGTGGGTGGAGTTTGCCCACGGGAACAGAAAAGGTTCCCATCAAAAGTTGTATGAACACCTGCTTTCTCGCAGTTCATAGTGAAGTAAAGAGAGTAGGGAGAAAGTGGGCTTGTGTGTGTCTGCGTGTGCATGTGTGTGTGTGATGTGTTGTGTTTGTGTGGCGAAATATTGTTCATAGCTGCAAGGAAACATATAGAATTGGACATTTTTAATCTTTTTTTGCACTTTAACTTGACTGCCGGGTCAAATTGAGCCGAACAATATCGATGTAACAAGTAGACGCAAGGGGGGTTACAAATATGTAAAATGAATACATTTTCAATTTATATGTAGAGTGCACCTATTAAGACAAATGGAAAAAGTTTCATGAAAAAAAAAATACTTCAAATTATTCAAAAAAAAATTTTTAACTTAAAATGGGTCAATTTGACTCGCAAGGGTTGAATGAAAGCTGTAGACTGTGCTATCACTGCTCTTGGCTTTGGTGGCCATTATGTTCTGAAGTGGTGAAGTGCATAGAAAAGTGATCGGTTGTGATTGGTTGAGATGTACTAGTGACTGGGTTCTCTCCATGTACAGTCCAAAATCATATTAGCTTCAGTTGGTTTCTCTAAAATCCCCTTAGTTATGAGTGTGTGTCAGTCCTATGTGTCTCCCATGTGTTGAAGGACTGTCACTAGTCCAGTACACTGCCTTTTGCCCAATGGCAACTGGAGATTCCAGTTATAGGTTACAGTCTGAGTCCCCCTATTGCCCTGCACAAGTAAGTGGGCATAGGCGATGGATGGGCTAAAGCTTTTGTGTGAGAGGAAGTCATTGAATTTCACCAATCTCTTGTGACAAAACAAAAGTCAATAGACTGTGCTCTGCTGATAAAGTTTTATCTACCGGGAGCTTATACTCCTTTGACAGTTTTTTCTGCTTTCAATGAGTAGCTTCACAGCACTACATGAGGTCTGACATCAAAACTCCTTCAGCTTGCCCAAACCTTTCCCACAGTGTAACTTCAGAATGAGGAGATTTTTTTTTTTTTTTTTTAAACCACTTCTACCATCTGGTGTTGATAGGAAAGTTGGTGAAGGCATAACTGTATTACAAATATATGCATAGCCAGGCTACCTGGAAGTACTGTGTGTATTATAACTCTATTTCCCTGGTGATCATTTTCAGAGGAAGTAACACATGAAGCCTGAACAAAGTCGTTCAGTCCGTTTTGGCCACACTTCCAAATTTTAAATTAACATTAACGGCGGCCTTGTTTGGATCGGTACGTCTCTCTTTGCAGTGGCGGATGACTGTCTACAGCGCAGGCAGATTCTTAGCGTAGAATTAGTGCTTTACATACATCACGGGCAAATGTTAGCAACTGAATGAAATTTAAAATTTCAACACAGTCCACTCCTCCAGGAGGCAATTGTTTCTCAACAGCCAAGAGCCCAGACCATCTGTATGACACAAATAGTGCAGGACAAGGGACTGGTTTTTAAAAGACTAATAGTGATGCACAACAAAACAGCAAAACTCAAATACTGATCACGACATGTTGCTCTGTGGTTGAACTGATTGTACAGAAAAATACAGCTTATCGCTTCAAATATGTTTTAAAGTATTTTAAACGAGAACACTTTATTTAGAATTCTACAAAAACCTGCTTAGCAACTAGGCAAAAAAAAAATCCCAAAAGGTCGGACTTGACAAACATCAAAACTTCTGTTATCAGCTGCACGATGTCAAACAGCAAAATCACTGTGACATTAAATGCATCCAAGAGGAAACCTCTAGGTCTATCAGACAAATCAAATCCAGAGTTAATTTGATTCTGTGCCTGTATTCCTGGCATATCTGGGCCTGCTTGCAGAATAATGGCTCTCTGCATCTATCTGCTCTTTCTGATTTCATTTGCTGTTATATTTTGTTTGTGCAAAGGGTGTGTGCTTGTCTGTTATGAAACAAGCACGTCCACTGCTGTACTGTAGTCTTTCAAGGTGATGTCGCCTGCAGCATTTAAAGGAGCCACCTAATACAGACAAACCTCACAAGCTGCTAATACGTCGAGATTACAGGGTGCAGCATCGATCCACGCCTCAGCTGTTTGTAGCACACAGAGGACTAGTGTGCACTAGTGATGAGGTGGCCAAATCATTCACAGCAGACTTAAAATACGAGGGCTTGGAGGATCTCTCTCACATTCATAGCCTTAACTAGTTATCACAAAATTCAGTAGAAAATGCTCATCTTAAATATGTATTTCTCTCTCTTTTTTCCCCGTAGTTTGCAGATTCAACCATCTGGATATTTGTTCTTACCAGACTTTTAGAAATATGAGTTTTGAGAAGTGATATTTTTTTGCAGTCCCTGGTAAATTGTGGAAGAACATTTCAGAGTTGAAGGCACTGCATCTGGAGAAGGTTCTGGCTCCCTAAGTTTAGATTATTGTTGAGAGGAAGACAGGTTAAAATTTAATGATTGTAAGCAGAGGAGTGGAGTACAGTTTGGAAATGGCTTAGAATCTGCCCCATAAGATCTTTGTTCTGACTTTGCTGTCCATAAGGGGTTGCTGCAGAAGTGGCAGAAGTTGTGAGAAGATATGGTGCAAGATTTTGGTCTATTAACTTGGAAGATTTACTGTACTTGAGTCGGAGAAAACAATTGTCAAGACCGGTTGAGGGATTTTGCAAAAGATAGACGTGGGTGTCATCAGTGTAACAATGGAAATGCAGTCTGTAGTAACCAATGAAATGTAGAAAGATGTGGTCAATTTTCCTTATTAAAGTAGAGGTTTAAGCACAGAATCTTGGGAAGCACAATGGCGGAAAGAGAAGCCAACGAGAAGGCTGAGTTGTTTGTTTAGAGCATACCAACATTGAGGCAAATGATAACATTAAGTGATTCAGAGTTAGAAGACATAAGAATCTAAATTGTAATTTTAAGAGGCGGGGTGGGGAGTATTTCAGTGTTGCTATGTAAAAACCTGGATTGTTTGAGTTCAGACATTTCATAAGTTGTGATTTGAATTGCGTGGTAATAGTACAATCAGGGATTTTAGATAAAAAAGGAAGAGTAAGTTTGACATGTCAGGATCAACTCAGTTTTTTTTATTTTTTTTTTATTTAAGGGATTAATGAACTGAGTTTAACTGAGTCAGGCACATAACCAGATATGAGGGGTGAGTTAATGATTTGTAAAAGGAAATAATTCACAAGGTTGGACGGGAAGGTTAGATAATAATACAGTTTTTTTTTTTTTTTCAGAAGTGTATCAAAAGGAGCACAATTTATATATCAGTCAGAATATTGGTTATTAGTCAGTCCTATTTCTGCTGCCAAACAGGTCTTCAGCAACACAATGAATCTCTTTGATAAATTCATTGACTTACAATTGTGTGTATGAAAGAAAAAGTAACATTGTGTAGCCCATAAAAACTAGACAAAGATGCTCTGTCTGCATGAGTGCAAGAGCCTTGTAGTGTAAAAGCACTTTGAGTGCCCAGCAAGACAAGAAAAGCACTATAAAAATGGGACTATTTCTGTTTCGTTCACTTATGTCAGCTTCCCTTTAATTTTTTATGCAGTGTGGTATCTTCCCTCTGATGGATGACACTTGAACCAGTTTGTACCATATTGTGAAAACAGTAACAATTGTCATTTCTTCTTGGAGTTTCCGTTTCTTTCGATTTCTTGAATCTATTTTAGCCAAAACATTTATTTAAGCATATTTTGGGGAACATATTTTGCAGCATTTGTTTTGAGGCCTGCCTCTAGGTCAGCTTTTGATCACAGGTTTTGTGTTTAAAGGCTCAGATTGTGACTTAAACCTTGGAAACAGATTGGAGACCCTCAGCAGCTTGTTTCTAATTTATCTCAGGCATCAATCCTGTAACACGCTGTGGTGAAAGCATGAATATTTATAGCCAGGTGTAAATCGAGGGTGTGCTTACTCCAGCAAGGTGCATGGTCAAAAACATGATCAACAGTCTGCACTATTCTCAATCGCAGTATTCCCAATTTCCATTTCAGCAATCTTACAATTACTTCTTATGCCCTCAAAGCTTATATGAAATGTTCATATCTGCTTAAGATTACTTCAACATCGCTTTCAGTCATTTGAGGATTCGGATGCTACATAGATATGATTGATAAAGAAAGAATCCCATATAGCTCTCTACAAATCGGTCCTCCTGAAAATTCAGCATTATGACAAGAAATTTCATACAAGAACCTTACAATTTCTAACAAGGTCCAAGTATAATTAATATTAAATTTGGAAGATTAAGATGTCACTTTTTTTTGGAAGCTGCGTCACCAATTGCACCTGCTTAAATTGGTTAAAAAAAAAAAAAAAAAAAAAAACCTTATAAAAAGGAAAGCTTATGTGAGGGGGATTGTTATATTTCTGTAAAAGAAAATGAGATGCATTAGATACAGCAGCAATGATGATTACAGCACTGCCCAGAGAGGGAAGCATTCCTAGGTTCAGAGTCAGAACTAATGAAAAGAAGACACTTGATGCAGACAAATAGTGCTTGCCCTGAAATATAATACAGCTTTATGTTCATGAGATGAGCTTCAGCGTATCACGGCACGTACTGTAAGGAGGGTGATCTCATTTAGATTTGAGAAGAGGTCTTGTGAGCTCATTGAGGAGTAAATCAGGGAGATTATACCTTACTGGATCCTATTTTCATAGGTTTGATTAATTCCCACACTGGCCCTCAGTACCAGGTGAGATGAACTGAGTGAAAAGGGATTGACACAAGTAATGAAATGAATCATACAAAATAGGAACTGAACCTTCACTTAAATATCATCTAAATTTTTGATTTTTCAATGTGGTAGAAATCATTTAGGATTAAAAGTATAGCTCCAGTTAAGACAGAGATGCATGTCTTTTATGCATAGAAAGAGATTTGATCATTATCTGAGCACACTTCAAACAACATTTGAAGTGTTAAACTACTAGATGCAGTTAGTGAGTGTGGCGCACTACAATGCTCACCCACCTGGTCTCCATCACATAATTATATTTATTTAAGGCATGGGGTGCTTTCTGCATGACTTTAACCAGGGTACTTAAAAAATAAAACAAAATCACCACTTTCTCAGAAAATCATGTTTATATATATATATATATATATATATATATATATTGTCTCAGTTTCTTCCCTGGCAACTTGTTCCTGGTTTTTCAGGATGCTTCACAAATGTCAGTGAAGACAAAATGCTTGATGGTAAAACGTAAAATACTTAGTTTATTCTCATACAAATGTCCTAAATTATGTCAGAATATTACACTACACTAGTTAAAGCAATGAGAGCATTCATGTCTATATTAAAATTAAACATAATGTAGCCCTAAACAAAATTAGGGCTACAGACAGACATTTATTTTCATGATGCTCACTGAACAAATAGAAATGTCTTTCCTTATTAAGATTTGTTTTAAACGTGCTCAAAGCACCAATTAACTGATCATTAACTTGTAATTTAAACTAATTTCATAGGTCCTCTTGCAGAAAATTATGTCTGCATACGTTGAACCCTGCATCTGGTGTTTGCTGCAGAAAGACCAATTAGGGATCACAGTTGATGTTTACTGAAAAAAAAAATAAAAATACAGTGAGCAGACTGTGAACTCGTGTTACACCTTAGATTCATTGACAGTCGGGTCAATGAACCTCTACGTAATTTGAAAGACAGAAACAAGAGACGTATTTCTGGCAAACGATTAATACGTACATTCTTCATTTAGTTTGTGAAGAGAGAAATTGTTTCTGCTAAATTTGTGCAATTAATTCAGAAAGCCAAAATCTGCAAAACAAAATTCCCTCTAATTCTCTTAAGATTTGCTTTTCACAAAAATAAGGATTGTAAACTCATCACTGATTTCCTTATCCCCTGGCAGAGCCTGAAACCTCCAAAATTGTCCTTCTACTTCATGGTGCAGCAACATAATCTTTTGCTACAGCATCTTAAAACCTCCCTCATCATTGCAAATCTTGTGTATATTTGCCTGCTTATTGGATATTACCAGCAGCGCAGCAAAAACTAACAAAAGGATCACAGTGGTTTATGTGAAACAGCCGGTTATCTGATGTGACAGACTGCAGGGGCTCATGGCTGTTCAAATACACAGAGATAGAGGTGCTGTACTCCTCACCATAGATTTACCCCAAAATACAGGTTTTATTAAAAGCTAATGGCAATTTAGTGTGTTATGTTTTGTTTTACATGCCAAAGACCAGGGACAAGCTACTGCAGTATAAAACGTACAGCTTCAAAATGTACTTTATGATAAATCCAGTTATTCATCAAAAGTGAAAAAGTCGGACAGTTGAAGGGAGGACATGAGCAGCACATTTCCAGGACGTCTTCACATGCTGGATTGTGCGCATTATTGAGGTTTATCACAAATTATAGAGCCCCGACTCGTCACTGTCTTTTTTTATACCAAAGTAAAATGGCCAAGTGCGTCTGCTTGGGAACTATTATGTTTTGATTTACTGAGCAAGTCTCAAGTTGACAGCACCTTATATTTAATCCTCTTTTAACTTCAAACAGGGCCAATGGCCTCTCCTGACTTCAAATTTCAGTGTTCCTCACTTCAAAGCAGAAAAAAAAAAGGAAGAAATATTTTAGCTTTTCTGCTACAACCTCATGAAACAGTTTGCAGTCAGGGGTTAAACTTACTTTACTCAAGCATATTTGAATACATTTTATTATGTAACTGAATGTTTGGGATTATTTTATGCTGCCACTCTTGATCAGGTATCTCTGGTAAAAGTGATCTTTTGATCTCAATGAGACAATCTTGGTTAAATAAAAGTTATTAGTGTTATTATTACTGTGTTTAGAAGCTTAAATTACAGACAATGTGTAAACTCATTACTATAAGTTAAAAGGTATTAATGTTTAATACGGAGAAATAGTAGATAATCAATGCTCTTTAATATGTAGCATTATCTGAAGTCTATTTCCGACGCTCAGGCATAATTGGATCATGATCTTGAAGAGTTGTTCATGGTGAATGTACTGTTAAACTTCTTCTTAACCAACACTGGAAGTGTTTCAAGTTTTCTGGGTTTGATGTAGGACCAAACTGCTGATAGGAGAAAGGGATAATTATAGAGCATTTTCTTTTATGAACCATGACTGAAAAATCTACAGGGAGGCAGCAAAACGACAGGAACAACGGGTAACATCAGAGTGTTCACATCGTTTGCATGCAGTCTGTATTATCAGCCGGTCCACCTTGCACTACTTATTAGCTCACTCTCATGATACGACCAGGCAACTCGAGAACTGCTTCTCATCTTTATCTGAAATAAGATGAAGCTTGTCAAGTTTAAAGCACTCACTTTGTATGAGAGCTTTCCATTTTTAATTAGTCTGCCATACTCCGCTTTGCAATTATGTTTGACTGCTGACTGATGCATCCTTCCGCCTCTTTCACTGTGCTCTGAAGAGTCAGCACAAATGAAAACACTATGGGAAGAAGAATAGAAGTGGCAGCATTTAGTAAACAAAAAGGTCCCTTCAGTTCATATGTTTGGGAACATCTTGAACCCAGGCAAGAGTCAAAAGCACAAGGTGTGCTACTCGCTGGTGTCTGCACCGTTCAGACCAAATCTGAGCAACCAACATGTGAGCGCATGTGATGTGTGTGTGTGTATACACAATGATGAACTGAGTGAAATACCACTGACTGTATTTATAAAGATACATATCTGTTGATAAATTCTATTTTGAACCTGCATGAATTTCCCCAGAGACTGCACCTGAAGGGAGATTTTGTGCAAGAGAAGATCCCTCTCTAATCTCTTGTTATAGAAACCCAAATTTGCCTTTAGAAGTGGAAGGGAAAAGATCCCTGTGAAGTGAAATAGAAGAAAAGAAAGCCATGGTTGGTAATGAAGTTGATATGCTTGATTTGAGTTTGCACAGTCTGCTTTTGTACAAGAAGTGAAGCGACTGTATATGTGCACAAAAAGGTCAATAATTCACAGAAGTGTCTGTTCAAACTACAAAATCTTATTTCCAAGATAAATTAGTTACTTATCAAGAAAGTGCTAAAACATAAATTCCAATTTACTGTTACATTAATAAAATGCCCTATTTGCATAAATAAACATTCAATGCACCAAATACCCAAGAATAAATAAACCCTCGCCTGCAGAAGGGAGAAAAAGTAACCTTATCTCAAGACGTCTTCCTTCTCCATTATTCACTGTTAATCCGACACAAGCTTATATCTGAGTTTATTCTAAAGATAAAGTATTTTTGAAATCTGTATAATATTTGGTGTCTTTTATAATACTATTCCGAATAAAAAAGGGAAAAAAAATGAATAAATCTGCCTGTTGACACTGAAGTCATGAGAAAGAAGCACACCTACATCATGTTCATTTTTCTAACATGTTCATTAAATTAATGCTGGTGTTTGTCAGAGGGCCAAATAATGATTGTGTCTGTGGCTGCAATGTAGAGCTTACCACCATCATGAACGAGTGCATGAACGTGTGAGTGACTCAGTGTACTGTGAAGCACTTTTGAGTCCTCTGCACTAGATAAGGCACAAAACAAGTGCAGGCTATTTACCATTTGGTTTGTTGAAAAGCAGCTGAACACAACATTTTCAATATGTTGAGGGTCTGATTTTCTTAGGTAAGCTTCATCAACACAGAGCAAAGTTGCCTATTAATTCTGCAGCAAATAGTGTAGCTGCTGTGTAACTACATAAATGCATGGTGACTTAGTTTATTTTATACATTTGTAATCTCATCAAGTCCGTCTTCTACAGCTGCATATTTTCCTCCACTGCTCAGCAACTGGTACATCTAACCAGCATCTGTCCAGGGCCAACGCTCTGAGGAAGTTTCTGTCCCAAATCTGAGGCAAGAAGTGAATATTTATTGTGCCATTAAAAGGGTCAAACCGTTCTAAATCTCCAGGAAGGCAGAAAATAATAAACTGTAACTTCAAATTGACATTGTGTTTTTTGTTATTGGTGTGGGGGGTATTAGAAAATAGTTATTCTATAGTTGAGCTTGCTGAAGAGCTTTTCCCTTAATCTTCTCACTTGATTTTAACAAACTGAAAAAAAAAAAAATAAAATAAAGTAACAAATATCATGTACACCACCAGCGATGGACTTGGTTCTGCTTATGACTGCTGTAATTAAGCTGCTGGCTGGATGGCACAGTGATTGCGACCACGTCTGTGCTCCGGTTGTCATAATTATAGCTGTGCAAATTATCTTTTAATGGGTGCAAACAACAACCGTAAGCAGCAATTGTGTGCGGACAATAATGACTGTGCATGTTAAATTTGGTGATGTAATGGTCAGCACACAAAGCCCTGCAGGTACAAATTATAACATCATGTAGACACAGCCAAAGACTAAACGGTAGCCATATCGAGCCAATCCAACTGTTAAAACCAGACAAAGCTGTTCCAGATATATATTTTTTTAAGCTAGCAGCTGAATACTGTCAGAAATAAGCTTTTTAAAATGCATAGTGGCCACTAAATGCTACAACATTATTAATCTCTTGTATAAAATCTGCTGTTTTTTTCTTCGTCTGGCACTGGATTATCAGATTTAATAGTCCTCCAATGTTCATGTGCATTGCACATTGCAAATTAAGACAAGCGTAATCCACAAATCATAATAATTTAAAAAATGCTAGTAACAATTGATCAATGTAAAAAATAAAAAAAAAATAAAATAAATCCCTGGTGAAATGTGGAGTTTATCTGTATTGAAAGCACTCTGCAAAATGAAAAATGTAAAACTTTTTTATAGCAAAAGCTATGAAAAGTTGTTTTTAATTTGTTATGTCCTGTCAGGAAGACAGGACATAAATCATGCACAAACTATATTGAAAGTGTGAAAATGTAGATGTATATATAGTGGTATAGAAATAGACATAATTTCACACAAATAGTTTCCAGG
>NW_015112644.1:166736-171042 GCF_001443285.1 Poecilia latipinna | reverse complement strand
GAGCAATTTACTAAAATTAAACTTCCACAAAATCTGAATTCCCATCTAGTGTCGCCACATATAGTTATCAGAAAAACTGATAAAGAAATCTTTATTTTCTCATTTTCATCAAACATGTGCAAACAACACAAAACGATTGCATAATTGTGAAGTTTAAGGAAAATGACGCATGTTTTAAAAAGAACATGCATATGAATGTAAATTGCCAATCCAATAGCTTGCCATCATCAGTGTGTGAATGCATGTGTGAATGGGGATTGCAAAGCATCTTTGAATGTTCTAATAAAGAGTCATATATTGTTCATGTCATTTTATAAGCATAGTTTAATCTAAATCATTCCATTACAGGTTGTGGTATATCTAAGAAACTTTGTGATGAACTGAGACTTATTTCTTTCTGAAAAGAGTTTGTGCAACTCTTCCACAGCGAGGTCTTCAAAGCTTGGTATATAATTCATAACTTAACCCTGGTTTATAGACCTGCACAACTTTCTGTAAAGTCTCTGTGATCCTGTTTGCTCACTGTTTTCTAACAAATCTCCGAGGCCTTCTCAAATCCTTTCCTGATGATATGAAGTTGCACACACACTGACTCTTTGCTAATTAGCTTCTTCTGATGGCAAATGGTTGAACTGGATTTTATTTTGTACTATCTAAGAGGATGAGGCAGCATGCAAACTTATGCAAAAACTGCAAAGATTTGACATTCTTCCACATAATTTTAAGCAGTACTTTGGGTTGGTTTATCAGCTAAACCTCCAACAAACAAAATTTATTTTTAGGTTTCCGTTTATACTGCTACAAAATATATTTTAAAAAGTTCAAATAATGTAAGTACTTTTGCAAGACTGTTCAGTTTCAATAATCCCTCATTGCTACAGTATCATCGGCCTGTTTTCCTTGTGCTCAAGAAGCCTAGCTTCCTCCACACAGTCCCTCATTACCACTTCTCCTTATTCTGCCACTTTCTCTTTTTCTCTCTCTCTAGATTTCCATTTCCTTCATTCTTATTTCATCCATTTTTCTCAGAGCCCAGGTATAACAGCAAACCAGACAAGACGATGCCACCAACATTGAGACACAGCAGACAAATCGCCACGTAAATTTACTGTATGGGCGGAATGCACTAAACAGTACTCAGTAAATGTTATTTATACACCGAATAAAACAATTTTCTTGCTCAAGAAGAAGTCAGAGGCATGCTGAAATCCATGTGACAGAGGTGACAGGAACAGTCACCCAGCTGGGGTTTAGTATAATCCTTCAATTTTATATTTTAGCCAGGTGTGATAACAGAGGCACACTATCCGCAATAGACTGCAGATAGTTTTTTTTTTTGTTTTTTTTTTTTAATGTAAAAAAAAAAAAAAATCTAAGACACACGGTCAAAAGATCACACTCCTGTAATTAAGATTTCCCTTCAGAGGTCAGAGGTAATATATGAGAATAAATGTGCCCAGCTGTACGGCACATTAAGCAGCAGCGTTTTTACGTGACCAGGAATAAAAGATGGCAGCGGCCCCACAAGAAAAAAAAACAACAAATATAGCATTAGGGGCATGGGTGGAACAGAAAGTTTAAAGACAAAAAAGACTTAAGAAGACCTGTCATGCATGAATCTTCCTTTTTCCCCTTCCTTCCTTGTAGCATGTGTAATCAGATCTAGCAGAACTAGCTCTGGGACAGCGCGAGTGGCAGAATATGTTCAAGTCATTCAAGGGTGGGGAAATGAAGGTGAGTAAAGGACAGGAATAGATAGATAAGATGAAGGTTAGAGTGGGGAAAGAAAAAAGGATTTGGGAACAGGTTCGGTCAAAACATAATACTGGAGTGCATCTCTCTGTGAAAGGTATGATTTTTTTCAGGACTTTCACCCCAAAGGAAAAAAAAAAAAAAAAAAAAGCACCAAGTGATGACATACAGTTTTGTTTTTTTCCCCTCATTGGGAGAATAGAAAGAAAGAAAGAAAGAAAGAGACACAAATTCAAGCAACCTTTTATCGGTGTTCCTCCTTCTCCTTCTGGGCCTCTGGCCAGCATGGATGAATGGCAGCTTTGGCCTTCATGTTCCCTCTGCATGGTGGCTTGCTCCGTTACAAAGACTGGACAGGGGATGATGTGTGAGTCCGTGTCTGCAGACTACACTTCCTCAAATAACTCTTCACACATCAGCAAGCTCCCAAATTCCCACACCGATGGCAGACAACAGAACTCCGAGCTGTTGACTCCTGGAGTGCTACCTCAGAATGTGTCCAGCTTCTTCTGATCAGTAACGAAACAAAATACGTTTCTTTGTTTTTGCTTTGGCTTTTAAGGACAAAATCATTAAATCAATGAGAGCCAAAAGAAAGGTACAACACATTGCCTCACAGTCCATGAACTCCTTGACATTTTGCTATGCTTAAACCACAAACCCTTGTTTATCTTAGTGGGATGTACTGTGAATAAAAGACATGTGTGAAATAGATGGGAAATACTTAAATTTTATTTACAAACTTTCAGATTTTAAAAAAACTGAAAAAATGTGGCATGCATTCGCATTCAAATTCTAATTTCTGTGAGCCCTAAATAAAGTCCATCGCAACCAATTAATTGGTCTCTGATCCAAGGATGACACAACTTCCGCAAAATTTGATCACAAGCTTGTCATTCAGCACAGTTTTTTAGTCGCAAGTACAATACTTGTTAGACTGTATAATGTTTTTCACACAAACTGGAGTAATCCTGAAAGGCCTGTGGTAACAAGAGCTGCAGTGTCACTGTTCAGATCAAACTAGATCCATACATTGTATTGGCACAAACCTAAATTCAGCTAAGAATCTGTGGAAAGACGTTAGCCTTGAATTGAACTGCTTTACAGAGAAAAATGGGCAAAACTGGTAAAACCATAACCTAAAAACCAGCAGCTGTTAATTGTATGGAAGACACGTTTCATTTATTTCAAAAGCTTGGAAGTCATGAATCCTTTTCTTTGTACTTAATTATACCTCACTATACCAACACAAAGTACAGGTAAGAGGTGTGTATACTTTTGCAACGTGGCGTATATTTTTCTGCCTATATCTTTACATTACTTGAATCTCAACAGAATTTGGCCTGTGGTTTTTGTTGTAAATCCCCAGCTATGCAGGATTTAGGCTTGATACAGCTTATTAATAATTAAAGTATTTAAATGGACTCTTGTCGATATATGCTGACTCAGATCACTTCCTGGCAGAGCTTAATGGTAATAATAGGTGTCCCAACCATGATTAATTGCCTCAATTTTGCAAGAGATTCAACTGCACCAACAGTGAAAATGTTAATGTGTGGTCAAAATACTGTGAATAATAAACGGGAAACAGTGAATATTATATGGGGATACTGATCACAACAAAACATATGGGAACAGATTGGAAGCAGTTAGGAAAAGATCAAAGATAATTATTGATCATCAATCTCCAGTTACGTTTCAATTATCCTCCAAGCCTGCGAACAGAACTAGTATGATGTTCAATTAAGCCCTCCTCCCATACTTGAATTGAAGTGTGATTATTTTAGCAGGCTTTTAAAACCTTATTAAATTGTTGTTCATATGTGTAGCTGCAAGCTGAAAAAAAAAACTTGCTGAGCTGATGCATCCTGATGTCAAAGGGCAAAGAAAATTCTTCACGGGTCCCTGGTCTCTTCTCACAGCCCATATTCCAGCCCCGTTTCCTCCCAGGCAATCTGTACCATGAAAAAGTGATGTAAAAATCTATAGCAAAGGCCCGTTCAGTGAGATTCAAGCTCTCAGTCTTGTCGACTGAAGATAAGCTGACTCATAGTCCATGACAGGTGAATGCTAAGCAGTGCGGGTGAATCTTATTACGAGGCTGGGGAGTGAAAAAGTGGCTAAAAAAGCTTTGGAGCTACAGCTTCCTGTGTCCTTGCACAGCCCTTCACCTCCAGAAACAAACCATCTATGCCCAACCACCAGAAATAACATTTAAATTAATAAGCTAAAAGCCATTAATCAGCACTCCTCTACATAGACGTGAGCAATGTTACTGTACACAATAAAGTAATTATCCAAACCAAAGTAAAGCTCCTATTTTAGACACATAGCACCATCTCATGGCGAATCTAAGAATTTAAAAATCGTAGTTCCAACTATCATTATTCAGCAGCCCTATTAGAGTTCCAAAACACTTCAGATGATTATGTTTTGCTACTATAAAACACAAATTTTATTAGATAATCAGATTACTTTTCCTTCCCGGAGGTCATCAGAATTTCAAAGTATGTCTGTATGTATTCACAGGGACTGATTCTTTACAAATGAAAAA
>NW_015112644.1:150023-163391 GCF_001443285.1 Poecilia latipinna | reverse complement strand
TTTACTCACTAATTTCCTGTAACCTCTCAGTACATTTAGCTTTAAAATAGAGTGATGGTTGGGTTTACTTTCACTTCCGCTGATAATGTAAAATGCAATTTATAAGTTCAAGGCAGCTTTGCATGTCCTTATCATTAATCCCCGATGTTCTCTGCTGATGCTAGACGGTGAAGGGAGGAACACGATCACTGCTGTTCTAATAAGACCCCGGTGCATGTTTCCCCCTGTGGTGGTCCCAAGAGGCTCTCATTAGGTCTGTGTTGTCAGGGACAGTAGATGGATGGACAAGATAACAGCCATGTGTCTTCATAACTGTCTGTCTGTTCATTTGGGTGGAGTGGCTTCTTGGAGCGTTTCTTTTTTTTTTTTTTGGCCATGAGCAGCGAAATTGGTTTCTGCATGCATACAAATGAGAGTTACTGTGTTGTTTTCCATATCTGAGGGTGGCAAAATGAATGACAGAAATCTGTCTAATTAAAGAAATACAAACTCTTTGTGAAAGCATGATGAGTACTCTGGTCTAAATATCCGCAGCATACAGTAAATATATTAGAAAAGTCTATGATTTGTTTGTAATATCTAAGTGTTAGTAACTGCAACGTGTTTTCTGATCAACTGTGTCTATTTCTGTTTGCTGTGTTGAGGCGTTTCTTCATTAATCTTCATCAATAGGTGACAGTGTGTTGGAGCATAAGGCCAATTTCTGCAAAGCAGAGTTCAATTCTTGACAGAAAATGTATGGGATCCATCTTGAAAGCAGATAAAGTTGTCATTGTTTTATGATTCTGTTGACTTTGACCCACAGTCATTATCCATTTCAAAACTCAATATTTCTTCTGACTCAAATTTCTATTTTTATTTTTTTTTCAGGTTTTTATAACACAACGACTGAGTTTTCAACTAAATGGGAGTTTAGAAATGAGCTTCCTCAAAGTACCTGCATGTCTTCATTAATGATAATTCCAACCAACATTTTAAGAGGGTCAGTGTGCTATGCATGTTATAGTCTTACTCTAATTCTTGGTTTTAGCTTGAAATATTTAGATATCATCTGGATTTGCTTTTGCATTAAAACTGATATATTTATTTTCAAGATATCAGGATACAGATCTTAAAAAAACACACCACTGAAAGACAAAGTGATGTGCTGACTGATAAAATATAACTAAACAAATAAACTATATGATTTATACTCCGATTTTCTCAACGTATTCAGTTCAATTAAACTCCAAAATACTTTATGAATCCCTAAACAAAATTAAATGTATTACAAAAATAATACCACTGGTATAATCCCAAAGATCTTTAATTTTTTAAAATCAAATATATGTAATAAAATTAATAGTCAACCACTTCTTATGGCTTGTTTTATTTTATAGCTTCGTAATTCTTTTCATTCACCCAAATGCTCTCTGCTCGTTAGGCCTGCACTGTCCTGATGAGCTGCGAAATGAGTCTGATACTGGTCATCTTTTATCGTCTGACCAGTCAGACGCGTGGCTCTGACCATAAGAGGCGAAATCAAGCAGGCAGGACATCATTACAGAAGCAGTGAGGGGTTGTACTTTGGCAGTTATCCCCAACATTGCTCTACCACAGAGCTCAAATGATTATAGACAGAATGAACCGGAGGTCATTTTGTGCAATAAAAATACCACACGGTGTCACAAGCTGCTAAACGATTTCTACTTGTGATTTCACTATGCCTTGTGGGGAATTTGTCAACAGAATGTAAAACAAAAATTGACAAAAATCGGGAAATCAGACAAATCTTCTTTAGAGTGTCAACTCTTGCTCGAAATAGTTAAAGCAAACAGTCTCTTTCTGCCCTGAAGAAGTTTGCCAATTCTGAATTGAGGCCCTGTGGATCCAAAATGGGGCAGTTTTACCCATATGTGTGTAGTTATGTCAGCCACACCCAGCCACAACCACAGTAAACAGTATTCTCCCAGATCAGACTTGTGATACATGGAGTGCACAAAAAATACCAACTGCTAAAAGCTGCTGGTATCCGAGTTGCAGATACAAGAAAAAGTGATTTGGCCAAGAAATGATCGTAGGTAAACAAAACCCCCTTTTTAATTTATAGATTGAAATTGAGAGTGCGTATGTGTAAATGCTTATTATTTATTCCTATACGATCACAAGTTATTGCAAAACCTTTGCATACACACCTAATCATTTTACAAGGTGTATCTACATACAAATACCAATAATATATGTTCAAAAGAAAAATATTACAGCAGAACAGCAATTTGAGTTTTTCCTCTCATGTTCGGTTTGATCCTGAAAAAAAAAAAAAAAAAAAAAAATCACATTATGGTCAGCTTCTCCATGCAGCCAATTGCCGGACCAATGGCTGCAGCTCCTCCACAGATAATGCCCTTTTCCTCTAAAAACAAACGGATGTCGGAAGCAGACATGGCTGCTGTTATTTGTTACAATCATGGCACCAAAACTAAATCTGAGCCTCTGTAAATACCACACAGACAAAAATCCAGGCTGACAGGCGGAGAAAATGTTTCTTTTTGTTAAAGGTGATAGCATGAGTTATCACCCATTTCTCGGGACTTACACATCTGACAGCAGCAAAAAGCAGGACAAATGTAGCCAATGAAACTGCCGTTTTCACTTTTATATTTCAGTTCCGTTTAAACGGCAGCGGAACTGTGGGCGCACAATGGTTCCCATGCAATAGCAGATAAAGGGATACTATTTATTTGGTATTGTTGCATTGTTTTGCATGCTTGAAACAAGAGAAGTGTTCAACTCTCCTTGTCAGGTGTCAGAGAGCTTCGGGCTACTAAACGAGTACCATCTATTCACAACTGCCTTCGTGTTAATAATGAGAACTGGGATAAGTAGTGTTGTTTCGGTGTAATTGCGGCTGTGGGAGAAACATGTCCAGAACATTGAGTGCAACAACAACATGGGCTGCAGGGAAAGTAGCAGGATGAAAAAAAAGGGAATAACTGCTTGATATCAAAGAGGAAAACGTTTGTGTATCCAACACGGCCTTTCAAAATTATTATCCGTGTTGTAATCTGAGCTGAACTGTCATAAACATGAAATCTCCACAATGTTTTACACGGTTTCAGGTTGGACGGGCAATCTTTTGATCACATCATTTTAGAAAAACCTCGTCTTCCTCTTCTCTGGTCTAACACTGAGGCTATTCAACTAACCATACAGGAGCGGCTGCTTTAAATAACAAATAATCCATAAAAGAAAAGTCTTTTCCATTCATATTTTCTCTTTCTATATCTAGATACATCTGTCATTTAGCTTGTCGCCGTTTTTAAAGCCACTGTGAAATTGAACCGGAATTGGGAGATTTTACGGTTTACTGGTCCTGACCTGCCAAATGGAAACTGGAAACAGCTAAAATTCTACACTGCCAGGTTTTCTCTTAGAAAATCTGAGTTTGGAAATCAGTTTCATCTCTATATTTTATCCACAGATCATTTGATTTTTTTTTTTTTTTAATGATAGCATCTAAGAAATAAATGTCTTTGCAACACACCAAGTTAAATGTCGTGTTGGACTGCTTCAGAAGGGCAATAATGTCAAGAGACAACTGTATGGTGTGTAATTTAAAAACTACTGACCTCAGGAAAAGCCTGAAATGAGTGAGTGGATATAATTTTCTTTTCATTTTGGGCAGACAAGGGTGCAAAGAACTATTTTGAATTTGCGGGGTTGGCATTTATGGAGCAGGTTTTTTTTTTTTTTTTTTCTTTTGTTTTTTTCCATTACTCATCTAAACTGTTGACATGACCCCCAGTAGCATCCTTAATCCTTCATTCAAAAGGTTAATACAAGCAATTTTGCACAAGTCATCAATGCTTCCAGTTGTGAAAATTTGCAAAAACTGAACTTAAAGAAAATCAATTTAATGTGAGGACAAACAGAAAGCACCAACAGCAATAGAAACACATGAGAGACAGAACACACCTATATTTGGGACAAAACGTATGTGCAATTTATAAAGTCTATTAATTCTTCTTATACTTTTTAAACACATACTAAAACAATTTTAAAGTTTTAGTGCTCTCCTGTTCGTGTGAAATAGCTTTGATTATCCATAGAAACTAATTGTGAAACATTTTTCTTCAGTATCACAACACAGGCTATAATTTTTGCATGTTCTGACCATCTTCATCCACGGATACATTTTCAGGAAACTTTGTACTTCAAAAAGCAATCTAACTGATCAGCCATGCTGCAGACTGCAGACAAGCTTTTACAATCACCCGCCTACTTCACCTTGCAACCCCAATTCTATCAAGCTGTTCCATGAAAGCAGGAGGTACTACCATGCAGGTAGCATGATGCGGTCTCCTCTCGGGTTTCCTCAACGAACGCCAAGAGGAAGCTTGAGGAAAGCCAGCTTCCTTTGTGCCAACAAATTATATCATTACAATAAATTCAGCATACAACACAAATGTGTCTATTTTTTGCATAATCCAATTTTAAGCAAGACAGGTGTATCATTATTTGCACTTTCATTATCTAAATATTTACATCTCTCATTAACACTAGAGTGATCTGGAAAAGGAATCATATCCCTAAAAGCTATCAGATTATGTACAACCACACACCTCCATCTGTTTTACTGGGTTTTGATGATAAGCCAAGACAAAGCAGTGTACAGTTGGTCACGAGAAGGAAATGGATCAATAATTTAGTAATAAAATGTGAAAAGTGTGCTATAAGTATGCATTTGGTGACTATACGTGAGCCTTAGCTGTAATCTCAGGGTTTTTTTTTTTTTTTTTTTGTAGCTTTCTACCATTATTATAAATTTAGCTTCTCATCAACTTTAACCAGTTTCCATGTTTCTGCTGAAGACAAACACCCACATTACAATGTGCTGCATGGCACACTTGGTGCTTTGCATGCAGACCAGCAAGTCTCATCTAACTATAACACTTTTCCACATGTTTGCTGTATTTAAAAAGAGAACTTTTCATGACTTCCTTTCAACCCGGGCTTTATTCTTTCACTCAAACAAGTCAGATTCTGGAGTGTATACAAAACGTTGCCCAGTCAACAGAAAAACATGTTTCCGTACTATTAAACTAAACACAGGTGCACTCTATTTAGTAATTCAGTATGATTCAAAGGTATTTGATTTCACAGGATTTAATTTAGAGGTATCAGAATAAAATATATATTTTCACCTCATGCTGTGCAGATTTTTATTCATCATCATGCTTCTTTATTTTTTATAAACACTGCGTTACGTTAGACCTTTAAAACACAAACAAAATAAGTTTTCATCTGTGGTTGTAATGTGAAAATTAGAGAAAAAAAAAACAGATAAAGTGAAATTTTATATTTTTGCCATTGTCATTCTGTTTTGATAAACATAACATAGAAGGAGTAAGCTCTTTTTTTTTTACTGCTGCAACAGTGAAAACAGACTACAGTTCTAATCATGTGGATGGTACAGGTTGTGAACTGATTGTTGATGAGCGCAGAAGCACAATGTGTTGAAGTAATCAGAGAGCCAATGAGGAGGGAGGCAAGGAGACGAGGAGAAAATGAGAAGCTTTTCAGCAGAGCAACAGAAACAGGTCGCCTTTCTTGCTGAACTCTATGACATTGTCATCCATGATAAGCTACCTAACCGACTTACGGACTCCATGTGAAATCAAATCTTCCTCACCAGTTGACTCATTATGTCAGGAAGGCTGAGATATGCAGTCTACAGAGGCCAGGTGTCCTCCTGACTAACTTCAATGACAGAAGTCTCCACAGGGACAAGCACAAAAATTATGGAATATCAGCAGGCTCTCTGATTTTCATAATTCAAAAGAAAAAAAAAAATGGCTGTTCATTTTTATCAAATTGTCACACCAGCAATTGAAAAAAATAAGCCAAAACCAAATGGTTCTGTACTGGACTGTCCGGTTGAACTTAACTGTAAGGTATATTTGAACCATTCATACTTAAATGAAAACCTATTAGCTCAAAGGATAAGCCAGTCCATAGATAGCAGTCAAGTAACACAGAGCATCAGTTTCAATTGTTACATTTTTAAGACCTTTAGGAACCTCTACACCAACACTGTTGCAAAAATAAAATTATAACAATAATGAAAACTTTTGACAAACATAAAGAATCTTATTACCAAGGCGAGACGCAAAGAGCTGAAAATTATCATGCAGGAGATAATCAATTGAAAGATGATGCATCCCTTAGGCCAATAAAATGATTTCTATATGAAATGTTTGTTTTTTTGGTGTTTTTTTTTTTTACTTTGTTGCTGATCAAAAGAATCTGTGATGGTAAATTTTAAGTTTCTTTGTGATGCAGTATAACTGGATCTTTTTCTATACTATTAACTTGGAACTTCAGCTGTCTGCATATTTAGAGGAAGCGCTCCAGAGGGGAAGAAAAAAAGTCTTGCTGCAAAGCTACCCACTCTTAACAGTTCAGTGAGTCTGCCTTCATGGTGCTGGAGGGAGCGCCGAGGAAAAGAGAGAGTTGATGAGCTGGTTGTCAAGGGTAAACACTCACTGCAGGAATTAGGAAAGAATTAGACTGCCAGCTCTCATCAATTTGCTCTTCTCCCTGCAAGTCAAGTTTACATAAGTTCTGAATATTCTTTGTATATCCGAAGCAAAGTGTCTGAAATGTGGGGAAGGATGTACTGCGAGAGTGTTCTCTACAATGCCACAGAGGAACGCGACAGCCCGCCCGTTAATTACCCGAGCTAATAGAGCAGCTGCTGTTTCATTCTCGTGTCAGAAAGATTCACAGTGGGATGAAGAAGCTCAGACAGGACATGTGAAGCATTAAGATGGACATGTCGTGACTCCAGACAGGGGCTCCATAAGGCACAAGAGCCATTAAAGCCACTGCAGCTCAGGGATGTTGCCGTTTCTGAACCAGGACAAATGGAAAACGAAGGATCGAGTGAGATTAGGACTGAAACACTCCCTTACATGTAGATTTGTGAGATTTTCAAAGGAATTTTCTTAACCTCTCATCTGGAACCATAAGTCCGGTGGGTTGATTTGTTTTAATGGCAAAATGTCTTCAGGTAAATTCTCCATGACACACACATAAATCTCAACGCTTTAGTAGTTAAGAAGCTAATTGATGGTTCTGGGTATAGAAAAAAAAAAAAAAAAAAGAACAGTTGGTAAAACTGTTGGCTTGCAGAGGGTCATGTTGTTTGAATTCCAGCCTCGAATGAAGTCTACATGCACAGATTCTCTCTGGGTTCTCTACCTTCCTCCCACAGCCCAAAGACATGACTGTCAGGTTAATTGGTCTCTCCAAGTTGTCTTAGGTATGAGTTGTTTGTCCTGGCTGATTGACGATCTACCCTGGAATTACCTCTCCTCTCACCCAATGACAGCTAAAGATAGCCCCACCAGAACTCTGCAAGGATAAGCAGGTATTGTGGATACTGCATGGAAAAAATGCTATCTGGCTATTGATTTTTTTTGTTTTGTTTGTTTGTTTCAGAGGAACCCTTCAAAACAAACTGCCATGAGCTGCGCTGACAAACACAAACACTTACTTCAGAGATAAAGGTACAAGGAAAAAAACTGGGACAACTGATTAGAATAAAACAAACATAAGATAGCACAAATATTCATCTTATTATATAAAAACAGTGTCACAAAACTGTTTCCTATATTATTTGTTTTTATTTCAATGTAGTATCTTTGAAATCATGTTTTGAGTTTATTAGCAAGTAAAGCATAATGTTCAAAGTTAAAGTCTGTTGCAGGTTTAGTCATTTTTAATTCTGACAAAGGCCTGAAAAAGTGGAGCTTTTTGAAAGGTTTTATGCCGCTACATCTAGAACAACCTTTTTTGGTAGGCTCCATGCAAAGCTACTACTCTGAATGCTCTACTCATGCAACTGAAAGTGCTGCATGCCGTTAGTGAATATCACACAGGCCCAGGCCACAGCCATGTCCTGGTTTTAAAATATGCATGACAATAATGCTAAGTTGCACTATGAACAGCAGGAATTTAAACAAGGAGGGCAGCATCATGTATAAATTTGAGCAATTGCATGTGATATTAAAACTTGGCAAGTAAAAGAGAAACAAAATTAAATCTCCAAGAATAAGAACATGTTAAATGGAAAGTTTCCAATACATTAAAAGACAATGTAAGTATTTAACTGTGTAGTTCCGGCTATTGTAATGACATGACACCTAAATAAAGGCATCAGATTCTGTGAGACATTCGCTAAATTCTTATGTGCAGCAAAATCCCTCGCATCCTCATTCGATGGCTCTGAACACGTGATCACTAAGACGCAAGCATTTGGCTTTGATGAAGCCACAGGAAGACCATGATGGCAGGATGCAAGATAAGCACGGACATGAGAAGAGGCACCAAAAATTGTCAAATCGTCACACATTAATTCATGTCTATAAATAGAAAAGCTCTGCGAATGAGAAGCATAGAAGTACAGAGTGCTCATCGGGACAGAAGTTCTACATATGGAGTCCATTAGGAGCAGAGGAGGGGGGGTTGGGATGGCAGTGACAGGCAGAGTGAAAGATAAGCCTCTTTCTTTAAGTTTTTTTTTTTTTTTTTATGCAAATGCTGTCAAAGCACAGAGAATAATTTGAGAACAGATGGGAGAACTTTCTGAGTGCAAACTGTGAGATCTGAGATGCTGGTCAGAAGAGGGCGCCATAATTCAATATAACTTAGCACAGTAGGGCACATGAACATAAAAACACAGAATGCAGCAAACAATCACCATCACCAGCAGATTAAATCCATTTTCTGTTGTTTGATCTTAAAGTCGTGTTTAATAAATGTTCTCGGTCCACTTCAAAATTTTACACCAAAAAGTGTCCTCAGATCAGATTAGAACTATAATGTACTTTCTAATTAGCATAACCAAAAGATGTATTTACTTAAAGCACCTGGTCATCACCTTCAAATTCGAGATCTGACAACAATGAAAATGAGTAATGCTGCTAACAAATGGGACTGAACACAAAGCTGGAATCTACAAGCCTCGTTTCTATGGCAACAGGATGCCAAGGTAAATGCTACTTTGCAGCAGCCCTGGTTTCATTCAGCTCAGCAGTGATCAATAAACTTTAATGGAGCAGGGGTTTTTTTTCTAAGTAATGTGCTGTGTGCTTTTCTTACAAATGCATTCAGTCAGAAAAGCGTCATTTTCAGAGAGGTGAACTGCTCTTCACAACCTTAACTGCCTGCACATAACTCAATACAGATGCAAAAATCCTAAAGTGAAAGCAAGATTAGCTCTATCCAACACAACTTTGCCCAAAATTCTCAGTAAAAAAGGTTAAACTATTTGGATGCAAGTACAGTGCCGTTGGCAGTATGTAAAATATTAATTTCATACATGGAAATGGCTTAGAGTTGTTACATGTGGCAAGGTAGCAAGCTTCAATGTATTTAATTACACTCAAGATTGCAGCTCCACCCTTTTGTGATTCTGTCTGTCACATCAGGACAATGCGCTGTAGTAGCAACTAAAAAAAAAAAAATGAGCAAAATGCAAAAACAGAAGACCAAGGTCATAATATCAAAGGTGCATTATTACCATGACAAAATTGACACGAGCCTTTAAAAAAGAAAGCAAAAAAAAACAATCCGCCTGCATCCCGAGCAGCATCTGAAGCTTTGGTAATGAGATGAATGGAGTGTGGACTCATTTGCATGCGGTCTCATTGCAATCCAGGGGCTAGGGAAGTTGAACTGCCAAAGGAGCGCGCATAAAAAGGTACAAAGGAAGTCATTACGGTTAGAACAGTGGTCAGGTACCTGAATATATTTCCCTGCTCTTCAATTTCATCAGCAACCTCTTCATACCTGAAATGATGTGAAGAAGCCCATCATCATCACAAGTCACAGTAACTGCTCCCAAATGTGTCCCTCCCTTTGTCAATTAAATTTGACAAATGAACCAAAGTAACTAGAGATGCATCAACTAGAGTTTTATGGCCTATTTACAATCTGCACATTCTAGAAAGTTTTGAATTGCTGATAATTTACTCAAATGTAATTTTCTTTTAATAGCTAAAACAGAGTTCAAATATTTTATTATTTTCTTTATGCTAAAAGCACTTAATTATTTACAATAGAAACAGGAGGAAATCCCACTGTCTGCTGTACAGCTTGTATGATTATTGTAAATTAAACACAACATTACTGGAGTTTGGCATGTGATAAGAGTAATTAGTGTAGTGAGTAGCTAGCATTTGTAAACTCTTTTTTGAAGATATTTTAAAACATTACTTTCCAAAAAGTTGCCAATGTTTCTAAATCCAGCATATCTAATAACAGGCAGATAAAAAGTGCATCATTGTATTCTCTCTGTCCTTTATAATCTCTTCCACTCTTACCTCCCCAGTCCTTTTAACCATTTTAAAATTATCCATTCAGTTTTCTTGTTAAGTCTACTTTAACTAAAGTCCAGCTTGGCTTTGAACCCTGTGATCTATTTAAATCCTGCAAGTGACAGTGAAAGATTATCATTTTTGACTTTTTCTGTATGCAAGCCACATTAACTTTGAGCCAAAGGAGTCAACAGAAATGGTTTATTTTAGAAAACAATAATTTTCTATTTACATCCTGCTCTGACTGTAAGAGGATCAGCCAGTGGAGGGTTTGCACATGCACGATTGATTAGCAGGGTGGGCAAGTAGCTGGGGAGGGGCTCTGACTGCAGCTGGAAGGGGCTGCTGAGTAAGGACTTTATACCCTGTGAGTGCTTCAGGAGGGCAGCAACCACTGCACTCGAGAAGAATGAAAACGATGCATGGCTTTACATTAGATTCACCAGAAAAAGGTGAAAAACCTGTTGCTAGTCCCTTTTTTGAAAAATAGTTTCTGGCAATCTGTAAACTTACAGTATATACCAACAAAGACATTAATTTGGCCACAGACGGAAGAAAGTTACCTTTCAGAAAGGTTTTATTTTTTTAAAAAGTGTCCTTGTCAGAACAGCCTTTATTTCAAAAACAGATTATTTTAGTTTCTGACCCCCCCAGTTACTGGTAAGGGCCAATCCAGCTCAAAATTATTCAGAGGCTGAATTCTCTGTGCATCTCTCAAAACCATGATGTTTGTTGGACTGTGTCGAAATCTGGCAATTTTGCTAGCTAGTTAGTAGTTCAAAGATAATTACTGAACGCTGAAGAGGAAATTACAATCATAAACTGACAATCAGTTTCATTTGGACAGAGAGGAACAAGAAAGATACAATTTGTGTGAGATATATTACCATCAAGCTGTAGACGAACACAACACAGACAAATGTTCAGGACCACGCACTCATTAAAATCATGAGTGACTCTGCTTTTATCCCGGCGTTGAGGGTTTAGAAGAGAGGGGACGCTCTGCTTAGTCCTTACCTGTTTTCTTGTCAGGTAAGATACAGCAATGTTTCTGCAGTATGCCTGGTAACACCTTCCAGGAAACAACATGGGAATGGGAGTTGCACAGAGGGGGTTGCGACAGAAGGGGGGGTGGGAGGGGGAGAAGGGAGAAGGAAAGACATTAATATCACAGAAGCTCAAAGCACATAAACAAGTTGGAGTTCTGAAGAGACGCACTGACGCATGCTGAGATCCTCATTTACAGAGCAGAAACAGATACCCAATTCTGACACCATTAGCATCAAAGCAGAAGCCTCCACAGCTCTCTAAGACTTTTCTCGTGCACACTGATCAGAGCAGAGCAGCACAAAATGATAGTTGCAGCGCGAGTATGTACACGGAAGATGCATTTATAAACTCCCCATATGCAGTCAAAGGTGGGTGAAATGGCATGTGAATATGAATAAAAATCTAAAATCCTCCATCATTAAAATGACATTAGAAAAACAGGGTGGTAAAATCACAAGGCTACTTTTGTTTCACCAGCAGTTTTGTTATTCCAGGGAATTGTGGCTGCAAACATAATTGCGCTACTCACATGCCTGAGGTGGTCACACTAATCAATAATGCATCCTTTCAGCATGTCCCGTGAGGTGTTCACTAAATCTTTAACCAATCTGAAGTTAAAATTTGAGCTGCAAACATTTTGAGTCGTTATTCCCCCGTGTTCAACAAAAACACCTGTAAAAAAGAAATTCAGAAGACTGAAAGCTGAACTTGCAATCTATTTAATTTCCACAATAATGGTTTCATTAAGCTTTCCTGTGACACAGAATATCATCGCTATTGTGTAGGATTTCCACAAGGAGAAAATGATGAGAACAAAGACAAAGGAAGATGTGGTTTTACAGGGGCTGACAATGCCTCTTTGTCCTTGCAGCTGACTGACAACTCCATCACAGACTATAACCACGGTAGAGATTTAATATAGACAGGCACTCTTACTTTTTGTCCTACTATTCTGTTCATTATTAATTTACATATGCACTTAAACGGTTATCTCAGGCTCTACCATCTGTCAAACTAATTTTGTTTCTCTCAGGGTTTCAATAAGAAACATCAGATAAGCTTTAATTTTAATTAAAGAGGGTAGGACATATGATAGTCCTTCTCGCAAAGAGAGAAAAGATATTTAAAAACAGAAATTAATTCAAATGGACACTCTTATGATGAAATTGTCAAACGAAAAACCTTAAGCACGTGCACTTTTCTATGCCAACCATAACTTTAATATCTAGAAAAAGCTTTAAATTACATGTTTTTCAAGAAACTATGATGAACATAAGAAATATGTAATATAATAAAAGTTTGTTTGGAGGCAGATACTTTTTTTATGAGAAAAAGAAAATTGACGATAACTTGATAACTTTCAAATATTTTGAAATAAATTCAAAATATATTTAAAAATATATATATATATATTGAATTTAAAAGCTAGAGAACAGCAGAGGTTAATTTATGAATTATAATTATCAAATGAGACCAAAACTGAACTGCAAGATGCCCACAATAATTAAAGAAAATAAACAAATAAGAGCTTTTATGGGTGTTATTTGAGTTTTATTTGATTAATAGGAAGAAAAGAAAGGACTAATATTAATCAAACTGCTCCTAACAACAATTAAACTATAGATTCAGGGGTTCGTTATTTCCCTGTATGTCTCATAGGTCTTTAGAGTGGTGTGGTGATGTGTTCACAGCCGAGACACCCACCACTGCTTCTTTGCTTCTTTCGCTCATTTCCATCTGATTTGGGGCTACAAGCTCTTAACAGATGGTGTTTAGACACAAAACAATGACAGCGTAAAAGACTGAGGAAACTAAAGCAAAAAAAAAAAAAAAAAAGATCAAATTCCTTTATGGATTTCGAGCACAAAAATAAAATTTGGGCTCCAATAGCAGAGCAAGGACCTCTTCAGAAAGATTCATTGGATGAAATTCAGAGGAATTTGTACATGGTTAGTTT
>NW_015112644.1:139885-147047 GCF_001443285.1 Poecilia latipinna | reverse complement strand
AAATAAAATTTGGGCTCCAATAGCAGAGCAAGGACCTCTTCAGAAAGATTCATTGGATGAAATTCAGAGGAATTTGTACATGGTTAGTTTATTTTTAGTAATTAATGCTATGACTTGCAGCAGACTCTTTAAAAGCTACTTTTCAGTCCAATAAAAGAGAAATGGCAAACTCTATATTGTCAGCATAGTAACTGATTATGAAAATTGATGATGCACATACAGCTTCAGTGAGTAAATATATAATATATTTGTATGCAGTGGTGTGAAAGGTGTTTCAAGATAATTCTACTTTTGTTTCATTCACAGAATATTCATTAAAAATGTACCATGGAGATGGTACATTTTTGGCAACATGTCAACATGTATAGCAAATCTGAGACTGATCTTTGTGTTGTTTTAGGTCAGCACTGGTTTTCGCCTCTGATCATCCCCATGAATACCACTTTATATGTTTTTTTTTAATCTTTTTTATTGGTGAAACAAACACTGACGTTAATGGGCCTGCAGAGCTACGAATATTGTTTTGGGTTATTTTGTGACCTCATGGATCAGTCATTAATCTACTCTTGGAGTAAATTTGGTTGACCAGTCTCTACTTTAAGATTCACCATCACTCCTTTTATTCTGTATTTGTAGATAATAACTCTCATTTTGTTTCAGTGGAGTCACAAAGACTTAGCATTGTGTAACCCCTTCCAGACTTTTCAATGACAACATGCAAAAGAAAGGATAAAGACTTTCCATATAACATTTAAACACTTTAGACACTTGCTATGCCAAAAGTAATATTGCATAGATTCTAAATTTTACTATGTATTTATAGTAGATGTTAAAAGATCTAATGTGGTTAAACTGAAATATGAAACCTGCAACTTAAATCACAGAACGGATGGATTAATGGACAGATTCTGTAATGCACTGCCTGCAAAAAAGGTTGCAGATCAGAAAGCTTAAAAGAGGTATAAATCAAACACAAACCCATGACAGTCAGATAGAACTAATGGCGCTGACTGGTCTGCACATTTGTATCGGACAAGTGTGGAAAACAAGCTGTCAGAAACACTGCTGCTACTTGCCTCTCATTTATGCTTTAAGAAAGATTGGAGTCTGGAAAGAATGCTTCGAATTGTGCATGCATTACTATTTATTTACAGCTTATAACATATTTTTTGGATTAGAAGAGAGGCACAGTGACTTTATTGGCTAAATATTTTTATCTTTTTTTTTTTGTATTTCTTGCGTGGTAAGTGTGTCAAGATTTGTAATTTTACAGGACCCAAATGCTGCTGGCAAAAAAAAAAAAAAAAAAAGAAATCAAGAAATCACAGACAGAAACATGTGGAAAACAGGACCGGAACAGCATAAAGCAGATAAATTGAGCAAACCAAGACGTTAAACAGGAAGCCTAAACGCTGTGGAGGATTGATTGCTGAAGTGAGGAACCTGAGAGTCTAATTAACATAATATGGAACAGCTGTGGGGGTGGAAGGTGGGGTTGGAGAGATGGCTAATAAACACAGATGTAAAAACAGAGAGAAAAAGGGAATAAACAGAACTAGGCTAAAGCTTAAGAACAAAAACAACAGAAAAAGTATGATGACTACAAAATCAAATGCATTTGATGCCGTGCTTCAAAACTAGTGCCCCTTGCTCTACTTATACTTGCTGTAGATTTGAGCAAGTTCAGCCTAACTTATCAAAATCAACACATATATGTCTTACATTGATGAGATGTTCATTTTAAAGAGTTTACAATTCTTTACATGCTTTAGATAAATGCAATTTAATTAAATGTCTGATCAAATTAGTGCAATAAAAGATGATTTCATGTTTAAGCCTTTTACACATTGTTGAGAAAATATGATTATTTTTAGTGTTTAATACAGTTTAATCTTTTTTGAACAAATTTTAATCTTTGAACAGGTTTCTGTTAGTGATTTAAAATTAAACTATTGCTGGGTAAGTATTCAAAAGTACCAAGGAAAATGGGGTAATCTGCAGAGCTTCTCCCTGGACCCCTGTGGTCGTAACACATAGGACAGGAGGCCATGGATTAACATATGCAGGAAGGTAGAGGCCAGTATCATTTAAATTATCTTGGGAAACAGGAACTTACCGAGTTCACAGGAGATCAGAATCCTTCTGTGGACATCTGGGTTATGTGAAGATTTTGAACCACTAACAGTTAATTCACAAGATATTTCTTTTAGTTATTGATGGTATGCTCTGACTGAAAATTGTATTATTTAGTTTTAGAATTAATTTAGTCGATGATGAATGGATTTGAAAATTGTATTATTTCTGACTGTTAGAATTAAATGAAAATGTTTTGTCTGTATTAGAAAATTGCTCAGGATTTATGCTAAATGGGGTTTTGAAAAATGATTGTGTTAACTTGTATACTTAGGATTGAATATTATATTTCATAGGTTAGAAAAAGGAATTGTACCTCATTCTGTTCTGTTGATTTTATGTGTTATTTTTGGTTTAAGGCAGGACTCAATCTTTTGTGGTGCTGAGTGCATAGGAGCAAAACTGGGTTTGTTAACATAAACTTTCCTTAAACTAATTACAAAATTTAAGTCTGTTCCTGAGAATCTATGTAAGGAAAAGAGCGGGAGAGACACCAGTTTTCACACATATCTGTGAAATACTTTTCTCTGCATATCCCGTATCCAGATGGTTTTAAAACTGCAGGAGTTCAGGATGAGGCTCTCCTCTTCGTTTGTGAAACAAAAGAGCAAATGGCCTTTGTTCACAGCAGTAAATTAGGGGAAGTTCTAAGTTTTTCTGAGTGTTAAAAATAGCTTCCAGTTGGTCAAGCAGAGGTACGCCTTACTAGAATATATTAACCAGGACAGACACACCTACATTATAAAAGTTTGTGCACAGGAGTAATAATTCAGATAGCTACCACTGTTTTTGCCTTTTTGCACCAGCTCTCTCCAAAGGCGCGTCTTTGCTTTTCTTTTCCTATTTTTGTCTCAGGTAATGAATGTATGTTTCTGTTGTTCTGCAGTTTCTGGTGTAAGTTTGTGGAGTTTCTTACTTCTAAGTTTATGCATTGTCTTATATTGGATTAAACTCTGTAATTCGGTGACGTCAACACACATTGTTGTTTTCCTTGTGGCTACACGTGGCCCACCAAGAGGACCTGGGATCCAGAGGAAGAGAGAGAGCCAAACTTTTTCCAAAGTTAACCTATTTTAGAAATTTCTTCCTTAACAACATCTTTAGCTGGCCTGTCAATAAATGTGTATCCGAAGGTATAACTATTAATTAAAATCAACCAAATAAGACAGGTCATTTGAAGCTGCTTTTCTGAGAACAGCCCCAGATATTGATGTGATTATTCTTTGACTAGCCATTAGTCTTGGAGATGATTTTGGACAGTTTTTGATTGAGGCTTCCTCAAAGATGAGGATGAAAATATAATTCATAACAGCAGTTCTGGAGTCTATGCTTAGAAAAGAACAGTTGCAAAATGCTAAAAAAAAAAAATCAACTAAAAGTTTTTGCCTTTTCATTTTACTTAATGTGACATAAAAAAAGCCTTATTCACTGCAGACTCTCACTACTAGTTAGCATGGGGGCCAGGTTATACTGACACAAATGCACACACGAGTAGAGTGACTCGCTTCTAATTTTCACACTGCATCTGCAGCATACAGGCAATTACCACGAGTGGCATACGCATAATAGGATATCTTGCTGCCTGCTGTTGAGGAGTAGAGTGCAACCATCAGTGAGCTGATGGTTGGCTGCCAGGACATGCTGCTTCTTAAAAATCGCAGTGCACTCACTGTAGGTACTGAGCACATGAAAATAATTTTGCTCACTATTGTACTATTTTTGTACGTGACATGACAAGGAATTTGGCGAACACGCAACCTTCCAATGCAGCCTTCAATGCTGTGTCTGTTCATGACACAGTAAACTCAGGCTTCACCAAGTTCCCTTCAATTCCCTGCATAGTGTACGCAGGGAATTTATAAATACATGTTAAATAAAGCTAAATCACATCAAAAAATGTGTTTATACAGCGAAGATTACAAATAACATCAGAGAATTAAATCAGCTTATTTTTATGGGCTTACACTTGGATCTCTTTGAAAAATGCTTCATGATTAGCTTAGCTTTAGATTAGTTCAGCACTTACATGAAGCCACTTCCTTTCTTGTAGAAATTAGAATAAAAAAGAAAGTACTTGTAGAAGGCCTCCTAATAATTATACTAGTGCAAAAACTAGGTAATAGCCACTGAGATAGATTTGACTTTGATTTGCTGCAAGATGCTAAGAATGAGAACATTATTAAGAGGGTAGAGTCTTAGTTGAACATTTTCAATAGGAGTTAAAAAGTCAGATGAACCACAACCTGTAAGTAGCTTCCAAATTAACATTATATGTTTAGCTTGTCTGACAGGTAAATTTGAATTTTTCTTCTTAAGTACGTCATGGTGGAATGAAGATGTGAAAATATGTTGGCATGGTGCAAATTTATAAATTAAGGTGGACAAAAAATTAACCCTCTGATGTGTAAGTGGGTCCTTTTTGACCCGGTGGGGTCATATTTTTGCAATATCTTTGTAATGAAAAGTTTTCATCACTTCATATTCCAGGTATTCCTCAAGAAACATGTTACTGATATCATGCAATTAAAATTTTTAATTTACCTTTTATATTTTTTAAGAAATAGCATGTTTTATGTTACTACCCCATTCTTCCGTGAGTGGGTCCAAAATGACCTGAATTCATTTCCTATGGAATTTAATGGGAATCTTTGTTTCTTACCAACTGTGACTCTCAGGAAAACATTTTTTTGTGAACCAAATACACTGAGACCTAAGTGTCACCCCTGAATAATATTATTTTACACAGTAAGAACTCTTACATGCAAGTATTATCTTTATTTTTTGTCTCACAAATGTGTTTGTGTGCGTCAATCATGAATACTGTGACAGCGTTATTGTCATGAATCAACATATTAGTCTTCTTCAAAATTAGCCAACACTAGTTATCTAACCAACTAGCTAACATTACCACCTATACTTTATTGTGCATGTGTATTATTTGTGTGTGTATCTGTGTGTGTGTGTCTGACACCCTGGATGAGAAAACCAAGAGAGAGAATGTGTTGAATGACATACAAAACCTGTTGATCAATGTGTTCAAGGTTCTTTTTTTATCATCTCAATAAATAAAATAAAAATTCATAGCTATAGAAATAAGTGCATAAATAAATGAGCCAGAAAAGTATAGAGTGCCTTCTCTGGGGCAGGACATCCTGGAGGATGTCCTGCCCCATGTCCTGGAGGAGCTCAAGTATCTCAGGATCTTGTTCACCAATGAGGGAAAAATGGAGCAGGAGATTGACAGGCAGATTGGTGCAGCATCTGCAGTGAAGCAGGCGATGTACCTATCTGTCGTGGTGAAGAGAGAGCTGAGCCAAAAAGCAAAGCTCTTGATTTACCAGTTGATCTAAGTTCCTACCCTTGTCTATGGTCATGAGCGTTGGGTCATGTCTGAAAGAACGAGATCACGGATACAAGCGGCCAAAATTAGTTTTCCCCGTAGGGTGTCTGGGCTCTCCCTTAGAGATAGGGTGAGAAGGTCAGATATCCAGGAGGGTAGAACACATCCACACACACATAATGGATGTTACCATAGTCCATTATTAACATTTCATCATTGTTGTAAAATTGCTGTTGTTGTCATTTTGTTTTAAAAATGTTCTACAAATTGTCAGAAATGTTCTACAAATTGTTCTAAAAATGTTTAAAAAAGTGAAAAATTAAAATATTTCAAACATGAAATAACTCTTGTGTGAAATAAAACACAGTAGAAAGTATTATACAAAACATTATTTTGAATCAAAATGACAAAAGTAGCATAAAAACACATTGATTGTAACCAGGGTCGAAAAGGACCCAGTCACAGAAGACTGTATAGTCAGTCACTCACGCGTCAGAGGGTTAACAAAGAAATGGTGCAAGCCACTCTAGGTGCTTGTGGACAGAGGCAAGAGTGGTTCAAAGAACAAAGATGTGATAAGAAACATGCATGATGGCCAAAACTACAAGTGGAACAGAACTGCACTATCTCCACATTTCAAATGCAAGAGTGGAACACAAAGAGATGAAGCTGCAGGAACTGCCTGCCTCTCATCAAGGCAGAATTGTTGGATTTTAAAAACTGGAGAGAGGAAAGCAGCCACAGAGTCCATCAGAAGGCCGACAAAAATAATACACCAAACTAAAAGAAAAAAGGCCGCCACCCCATATATTCAGTTTTTTTCCCCAATCTACATCAGTTATTTTCTTGCTGAAGAACTCATTATTAAATCAGGAAGTTTTTTTTTTTAACAGAAATATTTTATTGTAAAAAAAATTTTAACACTTTTTCCTCAAACAAAAACTGAGGTAGTGGTTTCTCTCTAATCACTAAGGTTTTTGAGACCACATTGTGAAAGCAAAACCAAGCAATGTAGGGACCTTAGATCCCTACAATGCTTCTAACGTTGACTTGCTTAGATGCTATCAAGGAGATGTACAGTATTTAACGGCCTGTCCATATTAAGGTAATTAAAAGAGCAGTCAATTCAATGGAGCTAAATTATTTTTCCTACTTGCCCTTCTCAGAAATCTTGCCTTTTTGGTTGCTTGTAGTACATGTGGTCTCCTTCAGTTTCAGATCAAATCCATGCGCTTTAAAAGGATCTCGACTATAAAACATTTTTTCAACCAGTATTGTTTTGCAAGACATATGTGTTCCTCAAGAGAATCACATCAGTAATGAAAAAAAAGAGTATTAAAAGCAGAGTGCAGGATGATTTCTTTTTGTCTTCAGTAAGAGGTTTTCAAAGGCCTGCAGCTGATGAGACACGTGGTCACTTATCTTTATGAAAACTATCAAAGGACAGCTGCTCCCAAAATGAGTTTGTTTTTTTTTTTTAGATCCAAGTAAAATCTGGTCTAATATGCTGGACAATAATGTGCAACAAATACTGAGTATTTAACACGATGAAATTGAAATGGGTGAAAGATTATATATATATATATAATATATATATAATATATATATATATATATATATATATATATATATATATATATATATATATATATATATATATATATAATATTCAAAATTACACAAAATTGT
>NW_015112644.1:117667-136839 GCF_001443285.1 Poecilia latipinna | reverse complement strand
TGTGTGAGAAAATATATATATATATATAATATATATATAATATATATATATATATATATATATATATATATATATATATATATATATATATATATATAGATGCTATGCAAATTAGGACAAAGTTGTGAGACTGTGTGATTAGGCCACAGCAGGTGAATCATTCATAATTTAAGTACATTCATTAGTTTTATTGTATGTAGTTACTGGGGCCACAGTTCATGTTTTTTCTCATTGTTGGAAATATATATATATATATTTTTTTACCTTGTCATTCAAAATGACAGACAATGAAAAAAGTCTAGCACAACTTCTGGGTAATAATATCAAAATGTCTCATCAGTTTGTTATTTAAAACACAAGCCTCAAGTCTTCAAAAAAATCTGATGTATCTTTTGGAAAAGCTTATACATATGTCTAGAAAAAATGTGCTTTTAAATACCCAGTTTTTTTACTTTTAATATAAGATGCTAAGTTTATTTTCTTTTTTTTTCCTCACTTTGTCTCAATATGTCTTTAGCTGCACCCAGAATGCAGGAAGAGCAAAGGCAGGAGATATAAGACTTTAATAAAGAAACAAATACAAAAACTTGCAGAGTTAAGATTTAAAGCTAGACAACATAAGGGGCACACAAGAACGGACAGGGACCAAGATAACCCAGAACAGAAGAATCCATCAGAGAGAGAATGAAAGTGAAGAGCCTGAATACTGGATACATTGTTGAGTTGACAAGAGACAAGTAGCTGATTGACAAAAAGGATGCAGCTGTGAGAGGAGACCAGACACGCAGGCTGAGGGAACGAGACTAATGAACATGAGCCAGGGGAAACACAGACGGACAAGCAAAGATAAACTAAAATGAAGACAACATAATGAACTAAGGAGAAAACACTAAACAAAAGGAAATGACCAAAATGTACAAACCTCAAACAAACCCAAAATTATGACACCACTGCATTTATTTCTGATACATTCTAATAAGTGTAATTTATTTTTATGTTCAGCATATGTATTATGTTTTATGAGGAAAAACTTGGCTTGGTTTAGTTAATCCTACAAAGAGTTGCATTCAGCTGAGACATATGTGAGCAACACAGCACTAACAGCAACTGTGGCAAAACGCACTGAGACCCACCTACATGAAAGATGTGCGACTACTATTAGCAGTAAGTCAATCCGTCTATGCAGACAAGACACACATGAACACTTAAGATTCCTTTACAGGTACACACACTTGGCTCTCGCATATATCATTTGATTCATGAAACGGAAGACCCATCAATCCCCAGCTTCCTCTGCTGAAGCCAAACTACAGCAGATGTGCAGAGACACCTTTCAGTGAATGAAGAGAGGCATAAAATGAACCACAGAAAGTGGAGAAAAATTGAGTGCCTGGTGTAAATAAAAAGGGAATATAGGCAAAAGCGTAAACGTGAAGGTTAAAGGGAAAAACAGTGAGACTCAGCGAATGGAAAGTAGTACATCTGTTTTCAGTGAATGAATGAATAAGAAATGATCCCACCTTAACCCTTGTGCGTGCGAGGACTAAGGCAGACGTAGAGGACTGTGGCAAATGATAAAATTTTACGTGTGTGAGGTCGGTTGGACCCCATTTCTAGACACAAGGGTTAAGTGTTTCACAATTTACTTCTAAAGCAGTCCTGTCTGCATTTGCTGTGCTTGTTACACAAACTACTTCTCAGTCAGATGCTCAGAAGAATGGATGTTAATGGCGTAATGAGAAGAATTGTGGTGATGACGTACTGGAGGCGGAGCGTCGTGAAGAGTATGCGCTTCTTAAAGAGGCAGAGGACCAATTCCAAGGTATCAAATCATGAAGTCAAATTTTCTTTTAACTCACGTTTGATATATGCGGTAGTTTTATAACAGAAAGTAACAGTTTTTTGATTGTGGTATCAAATGGCACCATGTTCCTACAACCTCTTTAAAAGAAATGTGAAAAGCACGCTTCACTTTTCTTGCATTTCACATTTATGTACTACTCTGGGTTGGTCTCGCATAAGATTATAAAGTTCACTTAGGTTCGTGGTTGTGATTTGACAAAATGTTAAATGATAAGTAGCATTCATACTTTTGTGAGGCACTCTAATTAAAGTTTCCAGGAAGCCATGCATCGTCAAATAGATTAAAAGAGCTTCATCTTGCCACCTCCAAACAGGCAGAGTCCAGGCAAGCTCTTTTGTTTGTGCGAGAGCGTACGTCTGCGGAAGCTTTCACAGCCTATTGAAAAAAGGCAGTCTTAGGTGTTTTAGTCTTTTATCTATCCACTGCAAGTGGTATCTTTTAATTAGGCTGTCTTCTTTTCAGAGGAGCATGATTGTGAAAATTACGAGTAAAAAAAAAAAAAAATCTTCTTATGAATCATCTACTTTTTATTGAAAGTGTGAGCAGTTGCCTGGTTCAGCAGAGGAAGCTCACATGATGAGATTTTTTCTTTTCAGGGATGTGGATTAGTGAGCAGCACCTATCCACCAAAAAGTTAAGTTATGTATTCATTTTCTTTTAGCACTTTCACAATTCATTTTATTCATTGTGAATTACACAATAATGCATACATTACGTACTGAGGAGCCCAGCAGTGTGTTCACAGAAAAACATCAAGATTCTGTTAATGTGATGTCAGATCGTTGTTCACTACAAGTCTTTAGTACTTGTTGCCACCTGCATAATGAGATTTAACATTTTGTTCAGACCCTTAATAAAACATAGACATGTTTTCTATCGACTGATTTTCAATGAACAGTTTATCCAAGCAAAGTTTCATGCATGTTTCATTGATAAAGTGCTGCCTGACCAATGATGTGTAAAGTAAAAGCTTCAGTATATTAAGCAGGTCGAGAGTACGACATCGAGGACTACTCAGGTAAATTTCTGAGCCGCTTGGGTGAAGAAGCAGCAACTCCACACAGCTTCTGAAGAGTTGCAACGAATATGGTCTTCTATTTTTAGTGCCTCTTTGATTATGATGTCTGACTATGTGAGTGCTGCCAGCAAGCACTTTGTCACTCACGGTGTGTACTGAGTGCCGTGCATTTGCTCTGGATTCACCTGCTGGAGCAGGCAATCTATCCAACTTCCTTCTTGTGTCACTCAATCATGAGAATCAGCTGGAGTCCAGCCATCGCCACTTACAACTGCTCTGAATATTTAACAACACAATTTGTCATTGTTATACAGCTGATACAATTTTTTATAGCTTAGTGTTCTCTAACATCAGTCATATGAGTTCAAGATGGTACTCAATCTGAATGCTGCATACACTCTTGAAATCTTCCCTGCGATGTGTTATGTAACATATTGCCTCTAATTTCTGTAGTTTTGTATATGTTCACCTGCAAGAACCACCACTTTCATTCACGACTGCCAGCACTGTTCACAGTGCTGTTAGGCAGTCAGGGAAGCTCATCCACCCACAGAAACTACAGTCAGCACAGCACTTTCAGTATTACGTGACTGCGCACTAAAAGGATGTGTTAGGTGGATTAAACATGATATATAATTAATTTTAGAAGTTAATCTAAGACAACAGGGGCTGTTTTGGCGTTAACCTCCCCTCAGGCAAGCTTTTCTATGGAATGAAAACAACTTTAAAGGGTAGTTGTAGACAAATTATGTGCCTGCAAAACAACAAAAAGAAAAAAAAAAAAACTACACTGTGGATAATAAGTGCAAACCATATAGATAATGCATCATCCAAATCCCCTGCACAACTAAAAATCTCACAGTCAACCTAGATTAAATACATACCTATTTATCTGCCATACATGCGATACATCTTATTATTTACTGTAACATTATTAAATGTGTGCTGCGATATTAGAGTGGTGAGGAAGGAGGGGCGGGGGTGGGGGGGGGGATTTACCTTCTTCAGAGCTGACATCCTGGGCGGATCCTCCTTCTGCAAAAGTGCGCTCACATGCTGAGGTCCCAAGCCAAGTTTGATGGGTGCGCAAATCTCAACTCATCCCGCGCTGACACTGAGCCATGAGGTACCTGCTTAGTATTCTCATCTCGCTTCTATCCCGTCCTACAGCGAGGCTTGGTGTGCGCACGCCCCAAGTCGTTGTTGTTACAAGAGTCAAACACACGGGGAGCTCTAGTCTGATTTATCAATTTTTAGGAGAAAACATAGTTATCCATTTAAATAAATCACATTTAATAAATTTTGATTATCTTGTTTGATTGATTTACGTCAGAATAAATGCACGAGGGCCATTCTAAAAGCCTTCGTCTCGAAATTAATTCGTCCTGTGTATGATTAGATTTCATTAGCTTATTAACTATTTTATGTCAACAATTATTCCCGTAATCGTCTATTTAAACGATTCTTTAGTTATATTAACCTCCTTTACCTTTTGGTATTGTGTAAAACAAGCACAATTCTTTTGCCGATTTGAAGAGTGAGTTAAAGTCGTCCTTTCGCTGTATTGAATCCTCGTAATAAGAAAGCTATTTATGTAGAAAAGTAAATTTACTGAAAATTTGTAGGAAAGTGAACAGAGTTTGGCTCTGTGGTTGAACCCTCGCGATCTTTTCTGTTTCCACCTTCAAATGGGTGGGCGGTGAATGTTGGTGAGGAAGAGACGAGTTTCAAACGTTACTTTGGTTAATGCGTAGTTAAATAATCACTTGGATAATTGTAGATTAGCTTTGGCTTGTAAATAACTATGCGAGGTACCAGATAGTCAATGTCGGATTAGCAGTGCTAAAATGATGGTAGCATAGTTAGCTCGCTAAATTACTTAGCATTCTCCTAAAATATTTGTGTCTTCCTCGTTTCGAGAACGCTGGAAATCTTTATATGGCACACAGAAAAGAAGGTGAGTTGATAATTGTTGTCACTTACAATAGCTTGTCATAGACTGTCTACAACATATGTCTAAACATATGTCTCGGTAATGCAGGTAGCTGGTTTAGTCTCATGCTAAGTTGCTAACTAGCCATGTTGTAAACAAATGCACGTGCCTCATTCTTTCCTGCTCCATCGCAGTCCAGTCGCGTAGCTAAGTCTAATGACTTTAATCAATTTATCCTTCACTGTTTACATGAAGTTTTTGTGAAGGCACCCCGCAGTTTTATTATTCTTTTAGTATGACAAAGTGGTTAGGACACATTTGAGATGACGATGCAATCTTACAGACTCTTCGAGTTTTACAGTTTGTTACAATACAGTCTTTTTAATTGTGTGTGAAAAAGCAACACAAACCGTGCTGGTGAAGTGAAAGATTATCAATAGCAAGATTAAAAATGCTTCACAAGTGCAACTGGCAGGGTGACATGCCCTCGCGGAAATTAACCTTCTAATTTTCTAAAACAATGTATTGCTTCCTTTCATCAGTTATGCCATATATTTGTGTTGCATATCTCTTTTTAAAACGTACTTTAAAAAGAAATATTTTAAAGAAACATTTTAAAGTAGCTTTAAAATATTTTTGTGGCTGTAACTTGTAAAAAATAAACAAGTTCAATCATTTGAATATGTTTGCAAGACACTGAATCCTACTTCGTTTTTGCTTGATTTTATTTAGTTTGATGAGTCCATTAGAATCAAATGATGCGGCATTTGATTCAGCAGTACTGTGTGTATAAAGGCCCTTCCTAGTCTCGGAGGAATGATATTTGTTTAAAAAAAATAATAATTTACAAGATATTACTCTGTTGTTTCTACAGTGTTTAAATCAAAAGTTCTCCAGAAGCTCTTTCCTGCAATTACCACTCAGGGAAAGGAACAAAACTTATCAGCCATTTCAGAAGATCAGGCCACAACAACTCATGTGAAAAGAACATGTGGAGAAGAAAATGCATTTGGTAAGCTCACACCTTGCCACATCCTTGCTCTTGTTCTGTATTTATTTATATGTTTTTGTATTTACTTTTGGATCAGGAAATGCAGAGAAATCACAAAATGCATCCAGTCAATGCCGCCGGATGTACACAGTCCTACCTCCTCCTCAAGGCTATAATGTACTTGCAGAGAAATCAGTCACACTCTTCCAGCTTGAAAGCGTAAACCATGAAGAAGATCCTGCTGGTAAGACAGTCATAGTCTTAACATTTATGGACTTCACCATGCACCATTTAGTTCACAGAGATTTATGATATGGGCTTTCGCTAGGTTTGCTCTCCCAAGCGTTGAAGTCATTTATTCTGATTGTCTTCATAGCTCCGATGCAGGGAAATACTGGAAGTAACAGTAAAAATTAACCCATGCCTTTTTTTTTTTTTTTTTTTTAAGCTGAGATTAAGTTTACTGTAGTGCAGCTGATGGTTGATCTTGGGTGAATATATTTGTATATCACTTTATAGGGCTGCAATTTTTTTTTTTCTGAGACTTCTGAAACAGCTTGATCATATAGCACTGTTGAATAATCCTGTCCAAGTTTGCATCCATTTTTACATGAAAAGGAAGAATATTAACCACCCAGAAACATAATATAAATAAAAAAATAATGTATTTGAGTTAAATGAATATTTGTTTCTCTTCAAAATAATTTGTCAGGACAGCCTGTGCAGGTGGCAAACAGATAAATTAATCGGTTACAGATACTTATCTCATCTTATGTTATAAATACACACACGACAAATAACCTGGAAAAACTGTTTGCAACTGAATCCTTAGTTTTCTCCATTCTTCAGTTCAGCCATCGATAGCCGACAATTCATCTTTTAGGTGCGGCTTAAATCAAAATTGACAAAGTATGTATAATTTCATACTATAATTCTTTGATTATTATCACCTGAAATGTGTACTTAATTTGGTTAGTGCAAAGCAGAAAAAGTGCTGTAACCTTGTTACTTTTGATGTACAGAAAATGCAAAATAATTTGAAATTAAATTCAAGGGACATCAAGAAATAGTGGGATTTTTCTCTTACTCTCAACTGTGAAAAAACACATCAAAACTGCATGCATGAGTAAGATTTTGCAAGTCTTTAAAATATTAGGAGAGGGTTTATGGAAGGAAATCTAAACGGGTGATTCTTGCTTCTAACAGAGGAACGTGTGCATAGGAGCAATGAAGAGGAAGATGAAGAAAAGGAGGCGGGAGACCAGAAAAGGAGAAGAAGAAGAAAAAGGAAGAAGCCAGGCCCTTCTCAGGACTCTGGGAAAGATGGCCCTCCGGAGAGCGACGGGTCAGGCCAGAGTCAGGTGGCAGTGGACAAAGGAAGCGAGCACATCAGCAGGAACAAGAAGAGAAAGCTGAAGAAGAAGAGGCACAAAGAGAAGTTGCTGTCCTTAGGACTGATGCCCCGTGCTGCTGCTCTGGAGTTCACTTACAGTAGAGATGAAGAGGAGGAGGAAGATAGCCAGAGAAAAGCTGCTGAGGTGTCAGAGTTCCTGAAGACAACACTGGAAATCTATTTGTCAGACTGTAAGTATTGGCACCTCCACTGCAAGCCATTGTAGACATTGATCATTGTCTCTGCACTCAGGCCTGTACCCTTTGTTAAAGCAGGTTTCAGTCTGTAGAATGGATTATTTCCCTGCAGGATGGATGACTGTGACTTAGTAGGTAGAGTAGTTGTCTTGCAATCGAAAGGTTATAGGTTCAATTCCGGCTTCCTGGGCAACACACTTAACCCCGAGATTCCTAACGTTGTATAAATATGCGTGTGTGAATGTGGCCCAGTCAGTACGACTGCAAAAGCGCTGCATAACTTAATTCCATTTACCATTTATTTCACACTCCAATAAAAGATCGCTGTATATTTCTTTGGATTAAGACTTAGGATCATCATTTAAAGGATGATAGAATTCAATATTGAATTCATCACACACTGAAGAATTCAATATGTGATTGAATTCTTCAATGTGTGATGAGAATTCAATCACATATTGAATTCTCTTTCAATATGTGATTGAAAGAGAATTAACTGGAAATGAGTCAAGCTAGTCAAAACATATTTACTGATGAATAACCTGATGCAAAGAAAGATGTAACCAAACAAATGATGTGGTTCTAATTCACTTTGCCCTATTCTAAGAGTTTTCCACTGGTAATCATTATGTGGCATCAGCCCCACTACAAGAGAGCCAAGTCGGGCTGAAATGGAACATCAGAAAACTGCTAGTCACTGATTGGCTTGGGGGTCAAATGTATTTTACTGTCCCATCTTTTTGTGTGTTGTGATATTTATGCCTTTTTGTTGAGCGTGCGGTGTGGAGTGGCACTGCTCTGACCCCACATCAACGTAAACACAATAATTGAATTTGTGTGCATTTAAATCTCACGAACACTCGCTCAATAGTTCTCTGTCGCACACTCAACTCTGACGACTCTCATGACTTGAATTTTAATGTTAAAAGATGAAATGTCTAACAATTACCAAGATTAATTTTGATTCTAATCCTCACAGTCCTTGTAGTTTAAGAAAAGGGCGAAAGAATTTGATGTCTCTAAACCACCTGAAGCTTCCACCACCAAAACGGAGCAAGAATTAAGAGCCTCACTGTGATTTGACATTGGGCTGCTGTCTGACCAGCAAGACCTTTGTCCACACACAGTTACTGCACTCACATCTGTCAGCTGGACTGGAAAATCATATTGGAGGAAAAACTTAAATCTTGCACGTTTTCACAAAACTTAGACAATATAACGTTGCTTATGATGCGAACAAACATTTATCGCAACTGAATCTGACAGGTTGGTCACACATTTCTGAGGCCCCCCCTCTTGTTTTTGTTGTGTTGTCCATGTTGTCTTAAATATTTTCCATACAGATAGATTGAAGATGTTCTAATATTAGTCCTTTATAAGATTATAAACTTTAGCTTATTGCCTTGTGTATCAAGCCACTTTTAATTTACTGTATTTTCAGCCTCTCCTCATGGAGTCAAGATTCCTCATCTTTCTGCTACCGTGGATGGCCTTCTAAGGTGTCTAGAAAGCAGATGTAACCCGAACTCTGTTCTCAACAAGCTGTACAGTCTTAAAAAATTAATTCAACAGAATCAAGCTGACAGTCTAGAAACGGCACTCGCGGCGCTCAACGACGACGCCTGTATGTCTGAAGGTGGGTCAAATTATCATAGCAAGTGTAATGGAAATAGGTCAGTAAGAAGCTTTTGTTAAATGACGCTCCATGGTTGTTGCTGGAGCTCGCCCCTGGCACTTCTCAAACACGTCCTTGCAGGTTAACACTTGCCTCACTCTGCTCTTGCTTGCCTCCTATTAATATTTACTGCTCAGCTGATTATACCTGCCCTCACTTGCCTATTTCAGCCTAAACCTGTACCTACTTGTCTCTGTTTGGTTAATACTAGAGCTGATCTTGCCCATGTTGCACCTCCCCTGGTTTAACAAACATGTTTTGTCTTGCCTTAAGGCCATCACCAGTCAAAAACCGTTCGTGCATCCCCAGACACCTCCTGTCTCTGTAACCTTTTCTGAGAAGTTGGGGTGGTAGGAGGGCAAGCAGATTGTGTTGTAGGAATAGGATGAGCACAGGCGTTGAATGAGTTTGAAGAAAGTCCAACCAGAGGATTCAGGTGTCATCAAAATGACTGGTTTTCTGCTTTGCAAAAGAATCTTCTCCACCCACCCGTTTTACATCTGCCTCAAAGCTTTTTAAACTCCCTAGCACTGCAGCTACTGTATGAGTCATGCTTCTATTCACAGGTATAGATTGTTTTTTTGTTTGTTTTTTTTAATTCCATCACATGAGGCATCTTATTTCTTAGCAAAAGGCAGTTTATCCAAGTAAAATTCAGCACCAGATTAACTGGGTTAGATGATGCATAGCTTTATTAAGTGCCTTGTAAAAGTATTCATACCTTTAGGACTTAACATGTGACAATCTTCATTGAACTGATGTTTACTGCCAAGACCAGAATTATTCACATCCCTGACAGATTTATGTTCAAAGTAATCTTTTAGTTTGATTAAGGTGTTTTGTTTTGACTGGAAGTTACATTAAAGTTTTGGATTGATCCAACCAGATCAACATGATTCTGATGTGGAGTTTTAGGATTTGCAAGGCTTCCAACAAGATAAAATCAACACAATACCAATGCAAACATGCAAAAAGCTAGCCGTAAATTAAAACGAGAAATACATTTATTAAGCATTACTGATTAAAATTGAATATAATTGATCCGAAATTAATGGCACACTCTTGCATCTATTGTATGTTATTTCCTATCTCAAAGAAACTTTCTTGGTTCAATGAAAATAATTCTATATTTAAATCCGTCTGGGGTATGAACAAGAAAACATTTCATATCTCTACTAAATTGGACATTCTCATTCTGAATCACTGAAATCAACATGTTTAGGATTTATTCAGCATTTCAAACACCATCCACCTTATTCAAGCAGTATCTTGTGCTTTAGTGTAACCCAGATTCACTGGCATGCAGGAGCTAATCCAGGTGAATGCGTGCTTTTAAAGCTCCTCAAATAAAGTTTCCAAAGCTCTTCTTATTCCATCTACCCCCCAGGGATGGCAATTAATGTACTTCAAGACCAGATTTAAAGCAGATTTCCTTTAAGCATGTTTGGATTCATCCTGGGAGTCTTTCCATGAATAATACTATCTCAACAAACCTTCCTTGTGCCATTTGTTTTTTACTTTTTGCACAAGTTAAACCTGAACTCAAACTTTGGGAAGAAATTTAAAAAAAAAAAGGATTCCACGTCCTTTTGATGGAGGATGTCTCTAAATAAATGCGTGGGAAGCAGATTTTCAGATGATGTGCTGACACATTTTTGGTGAGAAAAACCATAATTGTTCATGTGGCGTTGTGCTGTCAGCAGTAACCGAAGTGTTTCAGTCTGTCCTTTTGTGTTTCAGAGGAAGCCAACGCTGTTGTTTCCCTGTTCAAATACTGGATCACAGAGATTCTGCCTATGCAGAGAGACAAGGAGACAAGACTTCCAACCGCACAGCAATAATACCATCTGCAACTAAAAACCAGACACTGTACAGAGAGCTTATTTGTGGCTTTTGGGAAATTGTTCAGTCTCCACTGAATGTGATTTCTCTTTTTGTTTAATAAATGAAAAAAAAAAAAAAGATTTCATTTAAGGATTGCTGTGTCAAGGATTTTTATGTCCTTATTTATGCGAACAAGACAAATTTCTATTTTTTTTTATTTCTGTATGAGTTAAGCTGAAAAAAAACATGAATAATGTAGCAGACTTATTTTGACGTAGCTATAATTTGTAGCTCACAAATCCTGTTAAAAAGCAAATATCAACTGTGTAAAATGCTCCTTTTGTTCTGCTTTTCCTAATCATATTAATTACATTTTTAAAAAAAGAAACCCATAAGAATGGGTTTGCTACAGTTTTGCTTCTGTAATTTTGAGACCTCGCACCTTTTCAACACGATTAACCAGCAGGTGTCCTGCTAAGGTCCAGCATGCTATAACAGCAGACATGCTGTACACACTGCACACATATGGCTTACACTAACAGATGCTTGTCTCGATGCCAAGGAACATCAATGCCTCAAAGGAATAATGAAGTCAGTGAACACCCATTAACTACCAGGGGATTCTTGACATTTAATTAAGTCTTTTAAAAGTTAGGTAACCTCCTTAACTTTCCTGTCATTTAATTATTATGCTCTGGAGCATCTAAATAAAATGATTGCATTAAGTAGTTTATTTTCAAAAAAAAAGTTAAGCAAAGCCTGGCTCTAGGGATGCATTACACTTGGAATGTTATTTTTCAAGAGTTACATTTACACCAGACCAATACAGGATTCTTAATCCACTGTTGTACTACATCCACTACAGTGACTGACAGCAAACATCGGTATGAGTGCTTTATCAAAACGTACTAATGCCCCACAAAGCATGGGGTTTGGCTGGAGTTGGTTCTGTAAGAGGCACCAGACATCCAAGGCTTAGGCATCACTTTATCACTGTCCTTGGGCTAAGATGCTCCTGAATCTGAGACAATCTCAGAAGTATCTCATGTAGTCGAAGAAGAAAAGGAACAGCATAGTGATCCAAAGTCCTTTCAGATTAAATTAATCTTTGCAATGTAAATGAAAGTCTGAAAGAGGTTGTAGAATGAGTCGGTGATGATTTAGGGAGTCGCTTCATTTAAAGTGATCATAGCCATCTACCAAGAAAATCTAGTGTACCACACTGGCAATAAAAATACCAGGCTTAATGACTATGGTGTCACTGCTTGATTAACCAGCAAAATCATCCGACCTAAAAGCTTGGGAGGAAGCGACGCCAAACCACAATGCAGACAACCAGAAGGCCTCGATTAAAGTAACCTGGGCGTCCACTACATCTGAACAGAGGTGCAGGTTGGTTGCCTCCATATTGCATTGCACTGATGCAGTAATTTATAATAAATGAACCCAGACCATGCAATGAGTGTGCATTGAGCATCTTATGTCTCTGGTTATGTGCTTCAAATGGTAACACACCCTTGTTGGTAAACAGTTTAAACCTATACCACATGGGGGTTTAACGCGATTTCCGTAGAATGCCTGTCTGCAGCTATTTTAAAGCGGTTTCTCACAGCTTACAGCCCAGCAACGAGTTCAGAGAAAGGCCAAATAATTATCTCAGCTGGACGGTGACAGTTCGGTGGCCTTAGCCAAAGCCGCTTGCGACTTATCACCTCCAGTGGAAGTGTTGTTCTGGATACAGCACACACTACTGGAGAGCAACAGGTTACGACTCACAACACAGATATGTGTGGGCAATGACTGGGTATTTTAAGAGAAGGCAGCCATCTGTGGCCTGTGTTTGTGGATGAATGGAGACCAGGTGCTGCACCTGATGGGAGCTCAGATTCTCATTGTTGTGATATTAGCCAGAGGAGAAAATAAGGGCAGACATTGTGAGATTATGTGAGATCAAACAGGGGTGATCATTTGCAGATTAATGGACCGGTTTTAGATTAGCTTAATGCCTCGAGGCCTTTCAGTGCTGGATCAACTGCTTAATTGTCTTCCCAATAACAGCGAGTTTATTAGTGTCAGGTTTAGATAATCCTTCTCACATTTTTGTACAGAATATGAAGATTATCTGTTGAGTAACCTGTTTTATTTAAAAAGCTGTACATTTGCATACTTTTTGCTGATTTTGTCATAAGAAATTCAGTTCGGTAAAAGTATAGATCAAGTTAGTCTACTTTTGCATTGAACATTTTATTAGAGCTGTAGTTTTATATTTTAAGTAGTAGTAAGTAGTTATAGTTATAAGTTGTTTGTGGTTGCATAAATATATTTTTATCTCAAGTTTTTTCCCTTGTCCCTTGGAAATTGCAAATGCACCGCAGCACTAAGTATCAAGGATTTCTCTGAGAATATTAATTGCTGCACTACATTTCCAGATTAGCATTTTTGGTTGCTAGCCACTGCTCAGTAATTTAGATTTTGTCATTCATGAAATATCTCTTATACAGAAGATCTTGTCCAAGTAAACCCAACATGCCTTGGTCCTATTTTTCTTTTTCTCTCCCAGTTCTCCCTATTAACTTGTCTTAGAGTAGATATTTCAGTTTTCCAGGCAACAAATCTGTTTTCTGGTCATTATATTCATATTTGTGGCTTTGGGGGAGAAGTCTCCTGGCTTAGGCATAGGTACATAACAGCCATTTGGATCAGATTGACCTTGTTTTGCACTTTTATATGTATCTGTTTTGTGCAAACAAACACAAAAAAACATTCTGACATCTATGGACCTATCATTGTCAGACTTTGACACTGTTTATGGATGCATGAATTAGGAGCCAGATTTATTATCATTGATGAGAGGGAGGGTTACTGCAGGATTCTCACTCTGGAGACAATTTCACTTGACCACAACGAGGGATATTCAGCACAGCAATACTTCCTCATTATTAGATTTGGAACCGAGAACCCTGCGGTCAAGGCGGTCAAGAGAGATATTAAATCTGAAATAAAAACAGCTGAAATAGCAAAAGAGGCCATGGTGAACATCAACAGAATAACAGCAGATTTAGATGACACAATCTGGTACGGAACGCAAAAGTTTTGCGAGGGAACACAAAAGAAAAAAATTTCCTCAGGTCCCCTGGAGGGCTCCGTACTGGAGGGCTCCGTAATCTGGTGTTTTTTTTTTTTGTTTGTTTTTTTACTTTAGATTACTTTTGCAGTAGTTGGAGCAGATGTTAAACATGATGCAACCGTGCTGTTGTTATACTTCAGTGAGCTATTCAAAAATTAATATAATTTGATCTTTTCATCTAAACATTCCCCAGATTAGTTTGTATGATTCTGCTTCTGCTACCAGGTGAATCTCCACCCCACTCTCAAGGTTTTTACAGCTTTTACAATTACCTTGTATTTCACTCTCCCCTTCAAGTGTGACCATCTTCTCTGTCCCAGCTGAAGAACAGCATGATGCTATTATCTTTCATGTGGTGAACTCAGCATAGATTGCCATCACACATTCATAGTGTTTGTGGAGTGTAGAACTAAGAAGTCGTCCTTTCAACAGATTATTCCACATAAGATGTTGATCTCTGCAGCTCCTCCAGGTTTACCACTGGCTGCTTCTTTGATTAATATTCTCAGCAAGTCCAGCCAATTTAGACAGTATGTCTTGACAGGCTTGTAGTTGTGCAATCCTTTTGATTTTTTTGGATGTTGTATCGATTATTGCTATGTTCAAAGTTCTCTGGCAAATGTGGTGCTATTTGTTCTCTAATCGTCTCCAACAAGCTTTTGCAGGAGTCATACTAAGATTAAAACACAATTAACCAATTGGGTTACTGAAAGCTGACTGGCTGATTTTTTTTTAGAGGTTTCATAGTTAAGCAGATAATAATACCTCTTTTTTACTTTTTTCATTCATGAAAAGTACAAAAACATATATAATTTCCCATCCTCTGCACATGTACATCACTTTATGGTAGCCATGATTCACATTTAGTCCTAATAGGAAGAGACACTGAAATCTGTGATTACATTATGGTAAAATCTGGAAAGGTTCAGGGGGTATTAATCCCCTAGAGTCTATTCCAAAAGATTCTCTTGACCATAATATCAAATTTTTGAGTAGTGTCATGCACTTTTACAATATAGTCCCCCTAAATCTGATTTTTAATGTCAAAGCAGCATCTAAAAAACATCTCCAAACGTTTCTGTGTGCACTGAGCTCTTAGTTCATGTGTTCCAGCTCCTTTAATCTCCTTAGTCTCACCTCCTGCAGTCTTCCTGTTATGCAAACAGTGGAAGGAGTCGGTATAAGGGCTAACCAGGCTGTCTCGTGTCAGAGCACAGAGCATAGGTTGGACAGTCATCACACACACCCAGGGCCGCCCGTCTGTCAGTGGGGGATCCCGTCCAGGGAGTCCAGGGAGAGGAGCTTCAGAAAATAGAACCCAGGTGATCCGGCCTTTAACTCTGATTTCCATCGGATTTTAAAAGAAGTCCACGGTGGAAGGCTCCAAGATGTTTTTCAGACTCCCAACACTCACTCCCGGTTACATCAGGCTGCTGCAGGTGAGCAGAGTACAACTTTTCTTTCAACGTTTACATAAACAGTGGATGAAAATCTCAATTTGTATGTTCTAGGTTCATAGCTAACTGCTTGAGGAATCTTGTTTGCAGGTAATCTAATGTTTTGCATGAGAAGCAAAGTTTTTTTAAATACCCGATAGACAGAAGAGAAAGCTTTAATGACTGAACTTGATCCTGGTTTTAAGAAAATTCCCATGAGTTGTTTCTGCACTAGCAGCTTCTTTGACAAAGTGATTTCCCCTAAGCCATATGGTGCCATAATGCTGACATTTATTTCACTCTATTGCCTCAATAAATTCCGCTGTGACAAGATGATGAAACACAGTGCTATCTTAATATACACTCATGATCCACAATTAGAAGATATTTCCAGGCTGCTGTGCCTGTAATTGTAGAACGGCTTTTATTTTTGCACCGTGGTGGTTGTTTATGTCTCAAACAACTGAGAAACCCGAATGGTGACAGTCCACTGGATTGTACACAGATATAAGCAGTGGATGAGTGAACACGGGAATGGCTTCCTAACTGCCTGTGACACAGCAGCTATGGAAAGGATTAAGCTTTTATGATTTGCTCATCTTTGTGTCCCATAAAGCGGCATAGAGGAAACTGTTCATGTCTAATGACAAGTCTTTTCTTTCCCTAAAGAGAAAAATCACAGTTTAGTAAAGGATGAAAAGGATTGGTGGGAGGACTGGAGAACTGACAGCTGTCGCTTTTTCTTTCCCGTCAGACCCAGGCGTTCCATAACATGCCTGTGACGCCTCCGGCCGAGAAGACCATGCCTGGTATGGCTATGCTGCTGGGGGCCGTGGGGATCGGGATGTGTGGCTACAGCTCCAGGCAGTTGGCCCTTCACCACAGGCCCTCCACTCGTGTGCTGCAGTGGGTTGGCACGCACACAGACGCCGGCGGTCCTGGCGCTGCGACGCACAGGACCTCTGTCCTGGATGTAACCCGCCGAGCTCCCACCTCCCAGGAGATCCCACCTCCCTCCTTTGTGGGCCAGAAATTTCCCTAAGAAACAGCTACTATGTCATGAAGTTAGAATATAAAGCATCGAAGGTGAAGTTCTTGTAGCTACACTTCCTCAGGTCTAAGATTGTAGCTATGCTGGCCCGCTGCAGCTGCAGTGAGGCCCATGTGCTCTCTGAAGATGAGTAAGTGTAGATACCTGACTTCACCTAAATAAAAATAATAATGACATGGAATTCCTTACATAGTGCAATAGATGTAACAATAACTCAAACTTTAAGGCACTGACAGGACACCTGTTGGTAAGAGTGACTGGATGAGTATATTACAGATGCTGGAACTTCCCAGACTCATGTTGACTTTGATTTAGCCAGTCAGATTGTTTAATTTGGAAATATTTTCCCTATTCCAAAGTTGTGGTATTTAAAAAGCATCAAGTTTGGCATTGCCCCTCATTTTTTGTCTTACAAAGCAGACACCTACATTGATTCCCATGACTTCAATGGATTTTCTCTGACATGGATCAGGTGTAGTCCATGCAACACAGTTCGAGCAGACTATATTATCAATGGAGAGTGTTACTGAAAGACAAATGATACAACAGTTTCAAAATATGAAATCCAAGAATGTAAACTATGCATGCACAGCTACATTGAGCAGGATTATTATTGTGGGGTTTTGTGTCTGAGGCCTTGGTGCTGGCAGTCAGGCAAAGCCGAGTGGTGATTCCTTCAGGATAAACTGTCCTACTAGGATTAACCTTGGTGGAAAATCAACTCACGCTCATTATCCTAATCTGGAATTAGAGAGACACACACCTGAGGAACTCAAGCAGTTCCTGTGTGACCAAACAATGTGCCGTTCACCCTGCAGTGTCCGCCATTTCTCTGAGTCATAAGCAGAGTTTAAAAATAAAAAAATAACAATGTTGGCGTTTTTAATTGCATAGACATAAAGGGAAAAGGGGACCTGAGATTTGTCGAGGCACTGAGTGTGGTTGAGAACGTGTGCTGTGCCTTATTGGTTGCACGGGATTACACTGTCTTGGCAAGAGGTGTTGAGGAACTTCTGAGAATACATATGAATTTTGAAAAGAACTGATGGTGAGAAAATTGAATGTATGACCGGTCTTTTTTTAATCCATCTGAAGAGCCAGCATTGTCTGTCTGCCAAATTTGATGAGTGGCGAGTTGCAGCAGGTTGCAAGTGTCTTAAAGCCCCAGCAGTGCTCCTCCAGAATAGCACAGGAGGTCTCCACCAACATGGTCAAACTCCACTCAGCAGGGGACACCGACAGCTTCCACTGGCATCAGATGCTGAATAATTTCCCTGGACAGCATCTTTCAACAGTTACATAATGTGATTATAATGGTGGCAGATTTTTGAAAAATCCACCAGTGGGCCAGAAATCATGACAAATCATTTTTTTACCTGTTGTAAGATAAATAAAAAAAGTAGTGAAAACCTGGTTGCCATGTTCAGGCTTTGCACTCCTAGGATTTGTGAAATCGATGTGGCCATGGGCTGAAGGCTGTGTAATGCACCTGACTGGCTTTGATAAATCCTCACCATGCTGCAGTGTTGCACACCGAGCCCTCTGGAAACTTATTGATCTCAATCAGAGTGAGAGAGGAAGCTCCTCTCCCCACCGCAGCAGAGCTTCTCTCAGTTTTCTGCACCTTATTACAAAAAACTGACATATTGTGTTGTGGTGGATTAATAAATGCAGGGGATGATTGAAGGCATCATATTCATCCTGTCAGCTTACTGTGTGTCACAAACCAGTGCTCATTTAGATACGAGTGAACTCTTGTTCAGTTCTGATAAATAAAGGAGAGAGATGTTGTCTGTAGAAGTTCATACTTAATAAATTCATGTTGCACAAGATCACTTCTGCTGTTGCACTTTAGTCACAAATGTTAGTCGAACAGCCTTTGCAAACATTTGTGGGTTTTTTCTATTTTTTTTTTTTGTATAAAGAAATAAATGTTTTTAGTTAAATTACAATTCATGTTGTTTTGGTTTGATGGGATGCTGGGAAGCAAGAGAATATTTCTAGTGTGCTAAAATTGTTCATTGTTGGAAAGATATGACAACATTGTTAAGGAGAAATGCAATTGTTTACATTCTGTAGTCAACAACAAACAGTTTTAAAACAAAGAAATCACATTTTAAGTCATAAAGTAGATGAAAACATAAACTGCTTACACGTTGCACCTGTTTACATGTTACATAGCAACCATGAATTATATATATTCACATATATAAATATAGGGATTAATTTTAAACTAATTTAAAAGATGATTTTGTCATGTTAAAATTGACAATTTCTGCACCTATATTCCCTTATCACAATAAGATCAAAAGCCTACAGCATCTAAACTGAATATCAAGGAAAAATTGGAGCACAACTTTGGAAATAACTAGCTAAAAATATAACTAAAAAAATAACTGGTTTTTGCATAATTTTCTGTTATAATTTGGGAGAAAAGTCTAAAAGTGCTTCTTGAAAATAATCTGCAGTGACCTGTAGAATACTGACAAAACATGTTGGATAATTCAGTTTTTTGTCACAATAAAAAATTTAAATTGGATTGAGGTTTAGACTTGGACAAATAGTCATGGACTACATACAAAAATTGATTATGTTTAAAAAACTTCCAGTGATATGATTAGGCAAAAAAAATAAAATAAAATAAATAAATATATATATATATA